>NC_026005.2:46925122-47026157 GCF_000442705.2 Elaeis guineensis
AGGCAACGGATATCAGCGCAATTATGGTGGCGAGTGTCCCTAGGCCAACCGATGCTCACCACGTGTCCCGCGTGTCCCACTCGCCACTACCGAGGGTTGACTGTTCGCAAACTTTCATGGCGCGACGCTTGGGATCACGTCCTGGTGGGGGTTCCGAAGAGACTCTTCGGGTCGCCCTAATCAGAAAAAGGGCTCCGGCATGCGCGCATTAAATGCCGACATATCCAAGGATGGTTGCGCGCGGACTCAGGGGGAGAACTTCGGCTGCGACAACCTCTCCGTACTTCTTTCATTCGAAATTCAAACTCGAAAGTGGGAGGACTGGTGTTGGGTATAAAATTCCCTCGGCCGAAGTTCTTGGCGGGATCGACCCTATGTACTTTCGACTACTGTTGGTGAACTCCGCCTGGACTCCTACGGGAGCCGGACTCCATCTGCAACTGCCACTGCGAGGAAGACTCCACCCGGACTCCTACGGGAGCCGGGCTCTGTCCTCAACTACTACTGCAAGAAAGACTCCACCCGGACTCCTACGGGAGCCGGGCTCCATCCTCAACTACTATTGCAAGGAAGACTCCGCCAGGACTCCTACGGGAGCCGGGCTCCGTCCGCAACTGCTACTGCAAGGAAGACTCCGCCCGGACTCCTACGGGAGCCGGGCTCCGTCTGCAACTGCTACTGCAAGGAAGACTCCGCCCGGACTCCTACGGGAGCCGGACTCCGTCCGCAACTGCTACTGCAAGGAAGACTCCGCCCGGACTCCTACGGGAGTCGGGCTCCGTCCGCAACTGTTACTGCAAGGAAGACTCCGCCGGACTCCTACGGGAGCTGGGCTCCTGTAGGAACCAGATCTAGGGTTTCAGGGTTAGATCTTGAAACTTTTTCAAGATCAGGCAGCGAAAGACTAAAATAAATCAAAATTTATTTTTTAAAACAGAGAATCCCTAGATCTAAGATCTTATTACATAATTATTATATAGCATTAAATTAGAAATTAAAATATATAAATATATCATGAACTACATGTTGATCATATCAACATGTTTCTATACTACATCTAATGTATGTATTAAACAATAGATCAGATCTATTACCTTGCAAGTTAGACGTTCTAACCTTGTTGATCTGGGCTTGAGGATGATGTTGCAAGCCGCACATGCGTCCGGCCTCTAAGAGTCATCCACACGAGCCCACGAATCTCGATCAGAAGTCCTGCTTCAGGAAATCAGCACAGTATGCTAGTATTGCGCTGATCCTTCTTTGATGGTTGATCAGGTGCCTCCTTCTTCTTGATTTGGACTCTTCCAAAGATGAAAAGTAGAAGGAGGAGTTTCAGATCTGAGATGCTCTCAGAAACTCAAGATGGAGGGAGGAAAGATATGAAAACAAAAATCCTAGAAGAAGACCCTCTTCTTCTTCACGTTTTTCTCTCTAGACACCCAAACTTGCATCTTTTATATCTCCACGACCCAAAGGTATTTCTCTCTAATTTTTGGATAGCACAAAGGTCTCTCAAATCTCTAACTTTTCTAAAATTTATGAAGAAACTCATCTTATATAGAGAGATATGATAGAGTCCTTGTCTAGGTCAAACACCTAGTCAAGGCTTATCCAAACATGGCAAGTTAAGGGACGCCCAACTCTTGAGCACCTCCTTCATATTTTCGTGCATAGATTACCAAAAAATGGTGCATAATGTATACCCTAAAAGTCATAAAATTTCAAAAAAAAATTGGATAAATTCGGTGCAAAATTGAAAAAGTTTTGGATTTCTAAAACTCTATCTCATAGAATTCGAAATCCAAACTTATTCCTTTTAGATTTGATCCAAACCACCTTCCATGTAAGAAAGAAGAGAGGAGACCTTTTGTGAACGTGGGAGAGATCTGGGAGAGGGCTTTTGTCACACAAAATAAGTGGAGATTGGCTTGAATAAGAGAGAGGGCATGGAGAAGGCTTATGTGGCGCAAGACAGAATCCTAGTCTTACTAGGATTCTGTCTTATGACTTGTTTTAATTTGGTTTCCAAACCAAATCAAATCAAAATTAGATCAACCCAATTAAAATAGGTCTTAATCTAATTAAAAATTTAATTTAATCAGATTAAATTAGATTTAAATCTGATTTAATTTTCTAATCAAATTAGAAATTAGATTGACCCAAGTCCTAGTTGAACTAGGACTAGTTTTTCCTTGCACTTGGCTTATCCAATAAACCAATTGGACTTGATCCAATCAAGCCCAAACCAAATCTAATTAAATATATTTAATTAGACTTAATCTCAGCCCATTGGCTTAATCAAATTAAGCCAATCAGCAATCGAATTGCTAATAGATCCTCCTGCAACACTTGCACTGGGTTAAATGTCAATCGTATTGATCATTTAACCCTAGAACGATTCTCAATCGTTGATCAACCATCTGATCGGATCATGAACTCTAATGTGTGTGAGCTCATAGGTTCGAACCTAAGCCGGTAGCATAGGAACAAATTTTTATACCAATCGAAGTGACCATCTAGCAATGGTACCCGACGACCGGATAGGTCGAATGTATAGAACAACATCCTTAGAACCCATGCGGATATAGTTTTCATATAATTCATCCCCTTGACCAAAATGATCATAGGACACCCCAGAGTTCAACTGTCAACTCTGATCAGGTTGTCCACATTGTATTTCAAAATATCAAATCCATCTGATGGATTACCCTGGCCAAGGTTTTGCTAAATTGAAATACAGCGACTCATTCTTCTCCAACTCTTGGAGTGGTCAATCCCATCTCGATCACACTCTGACTTCGCAAGTACTTGACTGTGCCCAGAAGCCTTCCATCCCTGAATTAGAAATTCAGTTAGTCCAGTACCAAAGCATAGTGAGTTGCTTGCAAGTCACTGAGGCGATCTCAGGTCTAAGGGACACTTATACCTATATCCCATCAGAGACATTCTCGACAGCAGAATACTCTGGAGTTGGTCACGTTCAATGACGATGTACCCTTACATCTCACCTGTATGCCATACCAGTGTCTCCACACTCCTTGGTTAAGAGGACAACCAACCCATATGGCCTACAACGACCTATGCTCGATAGAAGCTGTCGTCCTTATTAACAGCCTATCATTTGGTCGTGAACAGTTTTAAGGACTAATCGATAAATCCTCTCTTTATCGAACTTAAATAGTCCTAAGGACTTCATCATAACAACGGAGTTCATTAGAAGATGAAAGCTTATGAAGATGCCAAATATATTTTATTTATTAACAAATCAATTACAATACTTGGTTGCTCAACCGTCAACAGCTTGACGATTGACTTTTTGGGACACATTTCCCAACAACTCCCACTTGTCCTAAAGCCACTCGGCACAGTATCTAATACCCATCTTCGACTTGTGGTTGTCGAACTCCTTTATCACCAGGGCTTTAGTGAAGGGGTCGGCTAGGTTCTCCTTTCTGTCGATCTTCTGAAGGTCGACGTCACCTCGATCCACGATCTTCCAGACCAGGTGGAAGCGGTGCAAGATGTGCTTCGTCCGCTGATGTGCATTGGGTTTCTTCATCTGAGCTATGGCACCAGTACTGTCGCAGTAGAGCAGGATTGGACCATCGAGGGAGGGTGCTACTCCAAGCTCGATGATGAATTTTCTTAGCCACACAGCTTCCTTCACGGCATCCGATGCTGCGATGTACTCCGCTTCACAAACAGAGTCTACCACAGTATGCTGCTTGAAACTCTTCCAGCAGATGGCTCCACCATTCAGAGTAAAGATATAACCCGACACGCTCCTGCTGTCATCATGGTCAGATTGGAAGCTGGAGTCTGTGAACCCCACAAGTTTCAGATCTGACTCGCCATAAACCAACCATTGGTCCTTAGTATTTCTCAAATACTTAAGGATGGCTTTAACCACTTTTCAGTGATTTTCTCCAGGATCAGATTGGTATCTACTCGCTACTCCTAGTGAGTATGCCACATCTGGTCTTGTACATGTCATGGCGTACATGATAGATCCCACGGCTGAAGCATATGGGACTCTACTCATATGCTCTCTCTTCAGGAGTTGTCGGACAATCCTTCTTAGAGAGAGAAATTTCATGGCCTATCGGTAGATAGCCCTTCTTGGAATTCTCCATGCTGAACCTCTTCAGCACAGTGTCTATGTACATGGATTGGGATAATCCAAGCATCCTTTTAGATCTATCCCTATAGATCTTCATCCCTAGGATGTAGGATGCTTCACCCAAGTCCTTCATGGAGAACTGTGATGACAACCAAACTATTATTCCCTGTAGTGCGGGGATGTCATTCTCGATTAAGAGAATGTCATCCACTTACAAGACAAGGAATACCTCAACTGGACCATTTGCCCATTTATAGATGCAGGGCTCTTCTCCATTCTTAATGAAGCCATACGTTTTGATCACCTTATCAAAACGCATGTTCCAACTCCGAGAAGCTTGCTTCAGTCCATAAATGGATCTCTGAAGCTTGCACACCTTGGACTCATCTGTGGATGTAAACCCCTCAGGTTGTATCATATACACCTCTTCGGTCAGCTCTCCATTCAGGAAAGCTGTCTTTACATCCATCTGCCAGATCTCATAATCTTGATGGGCAGCTATTGCAAGCATTATCCGAATAGATTTGAGCATTGCCACAGGAAAAACATCTCGTCATAGTAAATACCATAACGTTGACGATATCCCTTGGCTACCAGACGGGCTTTATAGGTCTCCACTTTTTCGTCTGCGCCCCTTTTCCTTTTGAAGACCCATTTACACCCAATGGGTTTAACCCCTTCAGGTGGGTCAACCAATGTCCATACATCGTTGACCTTCATGGACTCCATTTCGGATTTCATGGCTTCAAGCCATTTCTCGGAATCAGATCTCTGCATTGCATCCATATAGGTGATCGGATCCTCATTATTCTCATCAAGTTCGATGGGATCACCGTCCCAGACCAAGAAACTGTAGTATCTGTCCGGCTGATGCGGTACTCTACCGGATTACCTTAATGGTGCAGGTATATTGGGCTCCAGATCTGATCTAATCATATCCGACTCAGGTTCAGTTATTGGTGTCGGTCCTTCTACCTGTTGAACTTCATCAAGTTCAACCTTAGAGGCAACGGTTCCTTCACCAAGGAACTCCTTTTCTAAAAAGATTGCCTTAAGGCTGACGAACACCTTTTGTTCATCAGCATGGTAGAAAAAATATCCTTTTGTCTCTTTGGGGTACCCTATGAATGAGCATTTGTCAGACCTAGGTCCAAGTTTGTCTGTGACTAATCGTTTGACATAGGTCGGGCACCCCCAGACCCTAAGGTGTGAAAGTACTGGCTTACGCCCTGTCCATATCTCATATGGAGTCTTAATTACAGACTTACTTGGAATCCTATTTAACAGATAACAAGCTGATTCGAGTGCATATCCCCAGAAGGATATCGGCAAGCTAGCAAAACCCATCATAGATCGGACCATGTCTAACAGAGTCTGATTCCTCCTTTCAGACACACCATTTATGCTGTGGTGTTCCTGGAGGAGTCCATTGGGAGAGAATCCTATTCTCTCTAGATATGTGAGAAATTCACTAGAAAGGTATTCTCCTCCTCGATCAGATGGAAGAGTTTTAATACTCTTCCCAGTTTGTTTTTCTACTTCACTTCGGAATCGTTTGAACATTTCAAATGAATCCGACTTATGTTTCATCAGATAGACATATCCATATCGGGATAGGTCATCCGTGAAAGTTATGAAGTAGAAATATCCACCTCTAGCACTGGTGCTCATGGGCCCGCATACATCAGTATGTACTAGGCCCAAGAGCTCAATAGCTCTCTCACCTTTTCCAGTAAAAGGTGACTTGGTCATTTCACCAAGAAGACAGAACTCACAGGTTGAAAGTGATTCACAATCACTGACTTCGAGGATTTCCTCTTGAGTCAACCTGTTTATTCTGTTCTTGTTTATATGACCTAGCCTCTAATGCCATAAGTAGATATCTGACACACTATCTAATCTAGGGTGCTTGCCAGTAGAATAGACTCTTATCAGGCTTGATCTTTTTGATCTGGCTCTGTACTGATGTCCCAGCCTGAACTTGCACCTTCTTCACTTTCTTCTTCTTGTTCTTCTTCCTTTCTCAAAAGGTCGAGAACCAGAAGACGAACCTCCCACTAAGTTCACCGACTCCTTATGGAGTTGGTGATCTTTCTCAAAGTTCTGAAGTAACCACAGTAATCCATGGTAGTTTACTTCAGGCTTTGTCACTCTATAATGAGTGAGGAATGGGAGATAAGACTTGGGCAGCGAGTTCAGTATTGCATCTTTCCCAAGCTGCTCATGCAAGAGAAAGCCGAGCTTGCTCAATCGTTCCATCAGCTCGATCATGTACAATACATGATCAGTGACAGAGGCACCATCCCGCATTTTGGCGTTGAAGATGGCACAACTAGTCTTGTGCCTCTCTACGTCATCAGGTGTGCCAAAGGCATCCTCCAACACTTGAAGCATGTCCTTTGGCTGAGCCATCTCGAATCTACGACTGAACTCGTCGCTCATGGCAGCCAGCATGATACAGTGCATCGTGGTCCCGTCACTAAGCCACTTCTGGTAAGTGTCTCTGATTGTTTCACGTGCATTGACAGCTGGCTCCTCAGGTGCAGGATCCATTATCACATATAGGATCTGTTCATGCTCCAGGACTATCTTCAACTTTCGGTACCAGCTACCGAAGTTGGGTCCCACCAACTTATCATTGTCCAACAATGATCGGAGTGATAGGGAAGTGGCCACATTTGCACAAAGGAGAACCATAACCTAATTAGCAATTGATTCATTAAACCTAAAGATTTGGACTTTAATCAAAAGGTTTCTCCCACTATTTTATTCGAATTGGTAGCCTTACCTCCAATTCGAGGAATTACCCTAATTCTTAGCGGGTACTAGAATCCACTTAGACTGCACACAAGCCCAACTTTGGTTGGCCAACCCATGTACACTAGGGGTAGGTTCATAACCAATTATTTTTCTAAATAATTTCTAGTAATTTTAATTTTGCCCCAGAAACCTAATCAGTAGGCTTTGGCCTCCACTGTAAGGATCCAGTTAGGTCCAACCATTAACATGATCATACATGGTGTATCTAACCAACGAATGATTAAGCCCAACTTTGGTTGGCTCACCTAATCACCATTAGAGAGACACTTCCAAGTCGTCATATGATGAGTGATAATTTCATTAGTCAACAAGCACCAAGCCTTTGGGTCTGCAATGATTATTGAGTTAATGGACTCATTATCAAACACCTTAATGGGAGGCTATGATTCAGTTATCTCCATAATTTTGTCATTTTAAGGACCTAATAATTTTAGAGGATTTAAATAATATAGAGGATGAAGTCAGATGAACCAGCTTATCATGATCCTCCCACTGGCTTCACCAAGTCAGCTTAAGGGAGACCATTAAAAGGGCTGGTCTAGGAGCACCTAAATCAGTCACACTGATTTACCTAGCTGACATGGGTCAGCTCGAATAGTCAAGTGATCCAATCAAAACATAATTTCACCAAGAGGTCAGGTAAGTTCGATCAGTGGGAGGGTCTGCCAAAGCTTGCCTTAGACACCATCAGAAATGATCAGGTAAGCAGGCTCCCAATTAAAAACCACCGTCTGGTTTACCTTAGACACCAACTGGTTTAATTAGTTTCGATTAGATCAACCTAACAGTTCGTGCTAGACCACTTAGCCAAGAATCAAGTCCATTTGGTTCTCGTTAAAGACATGGACTTGACCAACTACAACTATTGTAATTGATCTAGAGAATCCTTGACCTAATCTAAGATAACAATTGATTAGATTTAGTCAATTCTCTAATTAAGTCCATCTTTAATCTAACCATAGGTCTAACCCAATTAATGGACCTAATTCTCACTAACCCATTAACCCAATGTGTTATGATTTGTGTCTTAGGTTCTTCAATTCACAATCCTAGAACCTATTCAAACAACTTCTTAATTCTTAATTAAGTTTTGGGCTGAGGGTTGGGTTGGCTTTTCAAAAATAATTTTCATATTTGTAAAATAATTTTACAATATGATTCTACCAACCATATTGCATGTTTGATTCATAATCAAGATGCAAGTGAAATAAACATGAAACTACTTTAGATCTAATCTAAACAGGTTCATGTAATTGAAACAATTTCAACTTTAAACAATTTTTTGCATAAAAAATATTAACAAAGAGATTTTATTTCAGATTTAAATATTTTTAAATCTAATAAATCATAAATTTAATCTAGATCATATCTAACAAATTTATGATTAAAGATAGATCTACACAAACTAGGACAACCTTTGCACTGTAAGGGGTAAACCTTACAGTAGGACAACCTTGCAGTTTGTGATTGATCTAAAATTTTAATTTTAGATTTAATAATCAGATTATAAATTAGATCTAATCTAAAAAATAATCTAAGCATGTATAAATAATCATGTAATAAAGAACCTAGGCTCTGATACCAATTGTAGGAACCAGATCTAGGGTTTCAGGTTAGATCTTGAAACTTTTCAAGATCAACAGCGGAAGACTAAAATAAACAAAATTTATTTTCTAAAATAAAATCCCTAGATCTAAGATCCTATTACATGATTATTACATAGCATTAAATAAAATTAAAATATATAAATATATCATGAACTACATGTTGATCATATCAACATGTTTCTATACTACATCTAATGTATGTATTAAACAATAGATCAGATCTATTACCTTGCAAGTTAGACGTTCTAACCTTGTTGATCTGGGCTTGAGGATGATGTTGCAAGCCGCACACGGTCCGACCTCTAGGAGTCATCCACATGAGCCCACGAATCTCGATCAGAAGTCTACTTCAGGAAATCAGCACAGTATGCTAGTACTGCGCTGATCCTTCTTTGATGGTTGATCAGGTGCCTCCTTCTTCTTGATTTGGACTCTTCCAAAGATGAAAAGTAGAAGGAGGAGTTTCAGATCTGAGACGCTCTAGGAAACTCAAGATGGAGGGAGGAAAGATATGAAAACAAAAACCTAGAAGAAGACCCTCTTCTTCTTCACGTTTTTCTCTCTAGACACCCAAACTTGCATCTTTTATATCTCCACGACCCAAAGGTATTTCTCTCTGATTTTGGATGGAGAAAGGTCTCTCAAATCTCTACTTCTCTAAAATTTTATAAGAAACTCATCTTATATAGAGAGATATGATAGAGTCCTTGTCTAGGTCAAACACCTAGTCAAGGCTTATCCAAACATGGCAAGTTAAGGGACGCCCAACTCTTGAGCACCTCCTCATATTTTTGTATGGATACCAGAAAAGGGTGCACAATGTATACCCTAAAATCACAAAATTCAAAAAAAATTTGGATAAATTCCGTGCAAAATTGAAAGAGTTTTGGATTTCTAAAACTCTATCTCATAGAATTCGAAATCCAAACTTATTCCTTTTAGATTTGATCCAAACCACCTTCCATGTAAGAAAGAAGAGAGGAGACCTTTTGTGAACGTGGGAGAGATCTGGGAGAGGGCTTTTGTCGCACAAAATAAGTGGAGATTGGCGTTGAATAAGAGAGAGGGCGTGGAGAAGGATTATGTGGCGCAAGGTGGAATCCTAGTCTTACTAGGATTCTGTCTTATGACTTGTTTTAATTTGGTTTCTCAAATCAAATTAAATCAAAATTAGATCAACCCAATTAAAATAGGTCTTAACCTAATTAAGAACCTAATTTAATCAGATTAAATTAGATTTAAATCTGATTTAATTTTCTAATCAAATTAGAAATTAGATTGACCCAAGTCCTAGTTGAACTAGGACTAGTTTTTCCTTGCACTTGGCTTATCCAATAAATCAATTGGACTTGATCCAATCAAGCTCAAACCAAATCTAATTAAATTATATTTAATTAGACTTAATTTCAACCCATTAGCTTAGTCAAATTAAGCCAATCAGCAATCGAATTGCTAATAGATCCTCCTGTAACACTTGCACTGGGTTAAATGTCAATCGTATTGATCATTTAACCCTAGAAGGATTCTCAATCGTTGATCAACCATCTGATCGGATCATGAATTCTAATGTGTGTGACCTCATAGGTCCGAACCTAAGCCGGTAGCATAGGAACAAATTCTTATACCAATCGAAGTGACTATCTAGCAATGGTACCCAATGATCGGATAGGTCGAATGTGTAGAACAACATCCTTAGAACCCATGCGGATATAGTTTCATATAATTCATCCTCTTGACCAAAATGATCATAGGACACTCCAGAGTTTAACTGTCAACTCTGATCAGGTTGTCCACATTGTATTTCAAAATATCAAATCCATCTAATGGATTATCCTGGCCAAGGTTTTGCTAAATTGAAATACATCGACTCATTCTTCTCCAACTCTTGGAGTGGTCAATCCCATCTCGATCACACTCTGACTTCGCAAGTACTTGACTGTGCCCAGAAGCCTTCCGTCCCTGAATTAAAATTCAGTTAGTCCAGTACCAAAGCACAGTGAGTTGCTTGCAAGTCACTGAGGCGATCTCAGGTCTAAGGGACACTTATACCTATATCCCATCAGAGACATTCTCGACAACAGAATACTCTGGAGTTGGTCACATTCAATGATGATGTACCCTTACATCTCACCTGTATGCCATACCAGTGTCTCCACACTCTTTGGTTAAGAGGACAACCAACCCATATGGCCTACAGCGACCTATGCTCGATAGAAGCTGTTGTCCTTATTAACAGCCTATCATTTGATCGTGAACAGTTTTATGGACTAATCGATAAATCCTCTCTTTATCAAATCTAAATAGTCCTAAGGACTTCATCATAACAACGGAGTTCATTAGAAGATGAAAGCTTATGATGAAAATGCCAAATATATTTTATTTATTAACGAATCAATTACAATACTTGGTTGCTCAACCGTCAACAGCATGATGATTGGCTTTTGGGACATATTTCCCAACAGAAGAAGGGTCGATCTTTTACTTCTGCACCAGTTGGAGAACCTGATGTACCACTTGCATCGATTCCTGAGCCGATCCTAGCACTGTCAGCTCTGACAGCGCTCCCAAGTGTGCCATCTGCTGAAGAGACGGCAAGAGAAGATGGGGCTGTCGCCGCAACATTGATAGCTCCATCAATCGAAGTTCAGGCCGAAGTGGAGGCCGCAATCGAGCTCGAATAATCTGCAGCTATGCCGATCGCTCCTTCAGCGGGAGTTTTGTGAGCGCAGTCAAGTTCAAACTTCCTCGCACTCTCAAATATGGGGCTACCGACAAGAGACTGGAGGAAGGCATCGGCGACTTCGGCAGATGATGCGATGTCTGCAGGCCACACAGTTCACTTCGACATCAGATTGTCAGAGGATGAGTCAGCTTTGGCCAATCCGACATTGGCTAGATGGCTCATCCAAGCCGCTCTTCTCCCAGCTAGTCGGGAGAGTAGGAAGAAACGGATGGTGGCCGAGTTGTTCTTGTCTGTCTACCCGATGATACTCGGGGTAAGTTCTCTTTTGTATTTTTTTTGAGCTGACCCGACTTATCTTCTATTTACAGTTGGTCCATGACATGTTTGACTTGGCGGCCGGCTATGAGAAGGTTGCCAACTTCCGTCGAGTATGGATGAATAAGGTAGTGGCTGCTGATGCCGAGAAGGTGGCTGCCCTTGAGCAGCTTCGATCGACAGTCGAGCGGGAGGCTAAGCTTCAGCAGGAAGTTTCTCGCTTGTCTGACGACCTTCAGTCTTTTGGAGCCGAGCTTGAGTCAGCTCGTCAAAACATCTAGACTCTTAAGTCAAAGATCAAGAGCAAAAAATATTCCATCCACTGGCTTTGACGGGAAAGAGACAGATGCATTGCTGAACGTGGACGGCATTGGGCTAGCCTAGAAAGATTGGCACTGATCGATGAGGAGTTGTCTTCCACACGAGCCAATGCAGAATTGGCAAAGATGGAAGCAGAGTCAGCGAGGGAGGCCTTAAACTGAGCAATCAAAGATTTCAAAAATTTGGAAGAATTCAAGAAAGAGATCCTCGAAGGTGGGTTTGCCTGCTACTGCATTGGGTATGAAATCGATCGAGATGCGGTCAAAAAATTATATTCGAATTTCAACTTGAGCAGCGTCGTCTCTCCATTATCGAAAGATAGAGCTACTGAAGAAGAAGCCGTGCTGACCCAAGGTGGAACACCGACTGTACCAGAAGTTGTCCAAGTCTCCGAAGCTACACCAGGGCAAAGAGATAAGGATGATGACAAATCATGATCGGTGTAGTCTTTTTTATTTTTTTTATAATCAAACACTTGTAATCGGATTTCGATCCAATTTTGTAATCTCTTTTTGGCAATGAATGGAGAGAACTTTTTTTTTCTAAGTCCAAACTCTTTCTTTTTTAGGTCTGTAATGTTATAGAGTAACCATTTAATTACCAAATCTCAATCAGTGAACCGAATGTTCAATAGTAGTTATAGGATCATTCGTTAGTCATATATTCACTTGACACACTTATAAGAATTAGGATAAACAGTAATAAGCTGAATACCCTATGCCCGACCTTTAGTTAGATTAGTACGTTAGGTTATCTGATAATCAGTGGCAAGCCAAATATCTTTCGACTGATCGTAGTCAAGGCGGTATGATTCCAATCTGATCTTGGTCGTATTAGCATAGCATTCTACTTAGTTAGGACTAAGTCGGTATAATAGTCTTTCGACTATGATCGGCTTTTACAGTGGAAAGCCAAAATATATTTGGTACCATGACATAGTTGGTATTGCGGCTTTTACAATGAAAGCTAGTATAATTGGTGTCGATTTTTACGGTGAAAAATTGAGGTAGATTCTATACCAAGATATAGTCGGTAGTTTGGCTTTTACAGTGAAAGTCAAAATATAGTCGATGGTTGATAGGAATTGACCATTCATTTATCGATCCAAAATCATTTCGTAGTTGATCGAAACTCGGAATTCTGAAATTCAGTATTTCATTCCAAATAATGTATACATAGACAATTTTATTGATGATACATCTTTAAATTGTCAGCATTCCATATTCGAAAAATAGCCGACCCTTCAAGAGTTTCTAACCGATGTGTGTCTGGTCTGAGTGTTTCAGCTATTCTGTAAGGTCCTTCTCAATTTGAAGATAATTTTTCTTGATCTAGAGGTTTCGAGATTTTTGCTTTCCTTAGGATCAAGTCTCCTGATCGAAAAACCTTCGGTTTGACTCTTGCATTATTATAATACTGGGCTATCCTTTGCCGATATGCAGCCATCCAAACTTGAGCTTGTTGTCAGACTTCTGAAAGTAGATCTAGATCGGATCTCCGATATTCAGAATTGCTCGGTTCACTGTATTGCTCAATCCTTGTTGATGGCAATCCGATCTCGAATGGGATCATTGCTTCTGTTCCATAAGCCAGATTAAATGGCGATTCTTCCATCGATATACGAAGAATCATTCGGTACGTCTATAAGATCGGATATAGTTCTTCCATCTAGAGGCTTTTAGTTTCATTCAGTCAAATTTTGAGTCTATACAGAATCATTCAGTTGGTTACCTCCACCTCTCCATTTGATTGTGAATGATCGACTGATGTGAGTTTGTGCGTAATATAAAATTTTATGTAGAATTCTTTGAAGTTTTGATTATCAAATTACCGACCATTATCAATGATGATGGTGTGTGGTAAATCGAATCTGCATATGATTAATTTCTGAATGAAGTATTCTATCTTACTCTCAGTAATTTATGCCAGAGGTTCAGCTTCCACCTATTTGGTGAAGTAATTGATGGTGACCACTATGAACTTTCTCTGACCAGATACCGGAGGAAAAAGATCGAGTATGTCGATTCTTTATTGTGCGAAGGGCCATGACATAACAATTGATGTTAACTGACTTGTCGGTTAGTGTTGTATATTTGCATATCTCTGATATGGTTCACACATTCAGACAAGTTCAGCTACATCTTTCTTCATGGTGGGTCAATAGTATCCTTGTTGCAGAACTTTGTAAGCTAGAGATTTGCCTCCCAAGTGATTTTTGTAAATTCCTTCGTGAACTTCTTTGAGTGCATAGTCAGCATCTGTTGGTCTCAAACATTTCAGTAAGGAAAGGAAGAATGATATTTTGTATAGATGATCATTCATCAGAATATATTGAGAGGCTATCCATCGAAGTCATTTAGCTTCTAAGGGATCTGTAGGGAGAGTCCCATTGGTCAAGTACTGGATGATCGAATCCATCCAGCTTGGCTTAACAGTGAGTTGTAATACTTCTTCGACTTTGTAAATACTCGGCTGTTCAAGGCATTCGATGAATGTCCGACTCAGTGAGTTGAAAGAAGTAGTTGCGAGTCGTGAAAGTGTGTGGCTCGAGCATTTTCAGTTCTTAGGATGTGAAAGATCTCAAAGTATTTTATGATTGATGTAAGATCCTTCACCTTCTAAAGATACTTCATCATAATAGGTTCTCGGGCTTCAAATTTATCTTTGATCTGTCCAGCAATCAATTGTGAGTCAATGAAAACCTTCAGACTGTGGATGTCAAGTTCTTTGATAATTTTTAAGCTAGCTAATAGTACTTCATATTCAGCTTGATTATTTGATGCTTTGAAGTTGAATCGAAGGGCATATTCAGTAATCACCCCTTCAAAATTTATAAAAATGAGACCAGCTCCACTATGTTGTGGATGAGATGCTCCATCAATATGCAACACCCAAGTCGACATTAAGTCAGATTCAGGAGTCGTGGCCTGCTTTATTATGTCACTAGTTTCATCCTCAGGTTTATTATCGAGTATTGTACATTCGACGATGAAGTCGGCCAGAACTTACATCTTCATTGACGGACGTGGGTGTTATTGTATATCAAATTCACTGAGCTTTATCTTCCACTTTGCCATTCGATCTGATGTATCAAGATGGTGTAAGATTGCTTTCAACGACTGGTCTGTCAAGACAATAATAGGATGTGCTTGAAAGTATGGACGAAGCCGTTGTGATGATATGATCAGAGCGTAGATCATTTTTTTTACTCTTAAATATCTCATTTCTGCATTATGAAGCACCTTACTAGTATAGTAGATCGGTTGTTGAATTCAGTTTTCATCCTCTTGGATGAGTACCGAACTAACCGCTTCTGTTGAAGTCGCCAAATGGAGATACAATATTTCTCCTACCTTCAATTTTGTCAGTAGTGGTGGGGATGCAAGATATTTCTTCAGGTCTTCAAAAGACTGTCAACATTCATCTAACCATAAGAAATTCTTTGTCTGCTGTAGGATCTTGAAGAAAGATAAACATCTTTCAACCGATCTAGAAATGAATCGATTGAGTGTGATGATTCTTCCATTGAGTTGCTGTATCTCTTTCTTTGAGCTCGGATGCTTCATGTTGATGTTAGCCTTTATCTTCTCAGGGTTGGCCTTGATCCCTCATTGTGACACAAGAAATTCAAAATTTTTTTTAGAAATCATCTCGAACGCACACTTAGTCGGGTTCAATTTCATTTGATGTCGTCAAAGTATGCTAAAGGCTTCTTTCAGATCCCGAATATACTCTGAAGTTTGGGGGCTCTTTACTAGTATGTCATCCACATATACTTTCATATTTTGTTCGATCTGTACCTTGAAGATTTTATCGACAAGCCGTTGGTAGGTGGCTCTGGTGTTTTTCAAATCGAAAAGCATCACTTTATAACAGTGTATGCCTTTGTCGATTATGAAGGCTATATGCTCCTCATCTTTGGGTACCATTCGAATCTAATTGTGTTCGATGAAGGCATCCATGAAACTCAAGAGTCGGTGATCCGAAATTGCATCAACTAGTTGATCAATCTTCGATAAAAAAAAATTATTCTTTGGACAAGTTTTGTTCAGATTTGTATAGTCGATGTAGATTCTCCATTTTCTATTGACTTTTTTCACCATTACAATAGTGGCGAGCCAATCGGGATAAGTAGCTTTCCTAATGAAGTCAGCTGCGAGGAGCTTATCGATTTCTTCATTGATGACCTTCTGTCTTTCAGGAGCAAAAGGTCTGTTCTCACCAGTTTGACCTTTGGGTCGATGTTGAGCTGATGAGTTACTACCTCCGGAGGAATACCCGGCATGTCGGTAGCCGACTAAGCAAAAATATCGATGTTTGCTCTCAGTAGATTTATTGATTGTTGTCATTTTAGATTAGATAACTACGATCCAATTTGAATCATTTTTTCAGTATTGCTCCTAGATTGATTTTGATGACTACAAAACAGTTTGAAGGGATACAAATATTTTTTATTTGAAAAAGACCTTATGCTCTACAGGGGCAAAATTGTAATTTTATCAAAACTCTGATTTGATAGCATCATCGTGTAGAACAAATGATATGTAATCTATTGGTGAAAGTTTCATAGTTTTTGAACTTATATTTTTGGAGTTATGAAGGTTTGAAGTTCATGAGTCGACTCATGAGTCAACTCATGAAACTATGAGCTGATTGGCACGCACAGATTAGCCATGGCACGCTGGTTTTCTGGCTTGGCACGACCTGTGAGTCGACTCATGAGTCGACCCACAAGGCATGAGTCGACTCATGAGTCGACTTCTGCTGTTTTGGGTCAAGAAAATCCAGAAACCAAATCTCTGGACTTTGCAACAGAGGTCGACTCATGAGTCGACCCCTGAGGCATGAGTCGACTCATGAGTCGACTCATATGACGGGATTTGCCTGTAATGGCTAGTTTTTGGCCAGATTTGGTTGCTTTTTAATGCTGCTTTTTGTGCTCTAACGGCTCTTTTTCTGTCTAGTTTGTTTTCCCTTGTCTCTTAAGGCTATAAAAGGTTTCAAAAGGTGGAAAACAAAAACAAGAGAGATCCAAATATCCAAGAGGCATTCAAGTGATTTAAAAAGAGAAAATCAAGAGCATTCAAGAGGGCATTCAAGTGCATTCAAGAGAAGGTTTTTCAAGCCAACTACTCAACATCATACAAGAGCTCATTTAAAGCCTTCAAGAAGCCATCAATCAAGCTCACCAACTCCTCAAGCATTTACTTCATCTCTCATCCACTTTGAGGAAATCCAAGAGGGGCTTCTTCATTTGAGTAAAGCGTATTTATTGTTATATTCGCTCACTTAAGGAGCTATTCTTGTACTTATTTGTGCTCTAAACTGATTTTATCTTGTGAGTAATTGTTTTTGTTTTGGAGGGTTTTCAAAACAAGGAAAGGTTGATCCGAACCTGAAATCGGAGTGTATTGGGTCGGCTTGTACCCGGGAAACAAGTGGACTAGCTTGGGATAGCTAGTGTCGGAGTTTTCGACGGTTGTATTCGGGTTGAATACAAAGTATAGTGGATTGGAATTTCCAAGTAGGAGCTTGGAGAGTGGATGTAGGTGCAAGGTTGGCACCGAACCACTATAAATCATTGTGTTTGTGGCATGCTTTATTGTTTCTCTTTAATTCTCCATTATATCCTTGCATTCTTGTTTTAAGTAATTAATCTCAAACTAAAGTCTCTCTCCTCATTCATCAAGCTTTTGATATATAATTTTTACAAGTAATTAGTTAAGCCTAAAATTTTTAAAACCCAATTCACCCCCCCTCTTGGGTTGCATAGCTGGGCAACAAGTGGTATCAGAGCCCGGTGCTCTAGCCCTTCTTTGATCTAACAATCAAAGAGCCAAAGATCTATGGCAACCCACGTCGGCACTTCTCTAGCCGAGGGGCAATCTACCAACCGACCTCCACTTTTCAATGGGTCTAATTACACCTATTGGAAAGCTCGGATGAAGATTTTCATACAAGCACTAGACTATGATATGTGGAGTATCATAGTGAACGGTCCACACACACCCACCAAGATAATAGATGGTGAGGAGTCAACCAAACCCGAAAGAGAATGGGATGAGGTTGATAAGAAATTGGCACAGTTAAATGCTAAAGCTATGAATGTTCTTTATTGTTCACTTGATGCAAATGAATTTAATCGCATTTCTACCTGTGCATCTGCTAAAGAAATATGGGATAGGTTAGAAGTAACCCATGAGGGAACAAATCAAGTAAAGGAGTCTAAAATAAACATGCTTGTACATAAATATGAGTTATTTAAAATGGAGCATGATGAGTCCATAACTGCTATGTTTACTCGCTTTACTGACATAATTAATGGTTTGAAGAGTCTTGGCAAATCTTATACTAACAGTGAGCTTGTAAGGAAGATTCTCAGGTCATTGCCAAGAACCTGGGAAGCCAAGGTGACTGCTATCCAAGAAGCAAAGGACTTGAACACTCTACCTCTAGAAGAGCTTCTTGGATCCTTGATGACTCACGAGCTTAGCATGAAGCAACATCAAGAGGATGAAGTCAAAAAGAAGAGAACCATTTCCCTCAAATCCACAGCCTCTCCTGATGAAGAAACTGACGACACAGAAGATGAAGAACAGGATGAAGAAATGGCACTCATCACCCGAAGATTCAAGAAGTTCCTAAGAAAGAGGAAACATGGGATGAGAAAGAGACCTTTCACAAAAGGGGAACAAAGCAAAGAGAAAGAAAAAGATCAACCCCTTATATGCTATGAGTGCAAGAAGCCGGGGTATTTCAAATCCGAATGTCCACAATTGAAGAAAGGTCCCAAAAAGTTCAAAAAGAAGGCAATGATGGCCACATGGAGTGCGAGCGACGACTCAAGCTCCGATGAGGAGACCTCAACAGAACAAGCCAACCTGTGCCTTATGGCACACGATAATGAGGTAATTTCTGAAACCCCTAGTGAATTTACTTTTGAAGAATTGCATGAAGCCTTCAATGATTTAATTGATGAATTGAAGAAACAAGGAATGAAAAACAAAGAACTAAAATTGAAAAATCAGTCTTTAGTAAAACAAGCAGAAAATCTTTCAATTGAAAAATCTACTTTGCTTCAAGAGAACCAAAGCCTAAAGAATGATATTAATAAGCTGAAACCTATAGTAGATAAATTCACCTTAAGTTCAAACAAACTAAATATGATTCTTGAAAATCAAAAGGCCGTATATGATAAGGCCGGACTTGGCTATAACCCCTTAAAGAAATAAAAATTTCTGAAAAATATTTATGTAAATTATTCAAGTAACAAGCCTACCAATACTACTTGTTTTAAATGTGGTAGAATAGGACATAAATCTTACACTTGTGCAAACATAACTGTAAAGAAAATATGGGTTCCAAAAGGAACCATCTTGACTAACCAAAAAGGACCCAAGAAAGCTTGGGTACCTAAAACAAAAATTTGATATTTGTTTGCAGGTGTGTCTAGCATCCCATGGAGAAAATAGAAAATGGTATCTGGACAGTGGATGCTCGAGACACATGACTGGTGATGAATCACAATTCATCACGCTTGATGCTAAGGATGGAGGGATGGTCACCTTTGGAGATAATGGCAAAGGAAAGATCATCGGGATAGGTAACATTGGTATCACTCCCTCCAAATATATTGAAAATATTTTGTTAGTTAAAGGTTTAAAGCATAACTTACTTAGCATTAGTCAATTTTGTGATAAAGGGTATAAAGTAGTTTTTGAATCATCTGTTTGTATTGTGACTAGTCCTATTAATGATGGCATCAAATTTATAGGACATAGACATGGCAATGTTTATATGGTAGATCTAAATGATTTAGCCAAATTAGACATGCAATGCCTAGTATCCTTAATTGCTAAAGTTAATGAGACTAGTTGGCTTTGGCATCGTAGACTTGCTCACATTAGCATGCATTCTCTTTCAAAATTAATTAAGAAAGAATTAGTTCATGGCTTGCCTAAACTGAATTTTGAAAAAGATAGGATTTGTGATGCATGTCAACTAGGTAAGCAAACTAGAGTTTCATTTAAATCCAAAAATATTGTTTAAACTTCTAGACCATTAGAGCTTTTGCATATGGATTTATTTGGACCAACTAGAACCACAAGTCTAGGAGGAAAACGATATGATTTTGTAATAATAGATGATTATTCACGTTTTACTTGGGTTTTCTTTTTGGCACACAAAGATGAAACTTTTCATATTTTCACTAAATTTCATCGAAAAGTCACTAATGAAAAAGGATTTTCAATTCAAAATATTAGAAGTGACCATGGAACTGAATTTGAAAATCAAGACTTTGAAAAATTTTGTGATGAGAATGGAATCGGCCATAACTTCTCTGCTCCTAGAACACCCCAACAAAATGGGGTAGTTGAAAGGAAAAACAGAACCTTAGAAGAAATGGCCCGTACCATACTTTGTGAAAGCAACCTTCCAAGATATTTTTGGACGGAAGCTATTAACACAGCATGTTACATTTTAAATCGTGCTTTGATCAGACAATTTTTAAAGAAAACCCCCTATGAACTTTGGAAAGGAAGAAAACCAAATATTGCATATTTTCATATTTTTGGCTGCCGATGTTTTGTATTAAATAATAGCAAGGAAAGACTTGGTAAATTTGATGCAAAATCAGATGAAGCAATCTTTCTGGGTTACTCCTCTACTAGTAAAGCTTTTAGAGTTTTTAATAAAAGAACTTTAGTAGTTGAGGAGTCCATTCATGTTGTCTTTGATGAATCTAACGATCTTCCCTCAAGGAAGAATGAGGGTGTTGATGATGCAGATCCATTAATAGAAGGTATGAAGGAGATCACTCTGAAAGATTCAGCCACTCCAGAGGACAAGGAACAAGAAGACAAACAAGATGAGAGAGGTGAAGAAATTCAAGAACAACCTCAAGGTACAAATGACCTACCCAAGGAATGGAGGTATGTTCACAACCACCCTAAGGAATTAATTATTGGTGATCCTATGCATGGGGTAAAAACTCGCTCTTCACTTAGAGATGTGTTTAGTCATTGTGCTTTTGTATCTCATTTTGAACCCAAAACTATTGAAGAAGCTGAAAAAGATCATAATTGGATTAATGCAATGCAAGAGGAACTTAATCAATTTGAAAGAAATAATGTTTGGACTTTGGTTTCAAGACCTAAAAACTGTTCAATAATTGGCACAAAATGGGTCTTTAGAAACAAATTAGATGAGCATGGTAATGTAATTAGAAATAAAGCAAGATTGGTTGCTAAAGGATATAATCAAGAAAAAGGGATTGATTTTGATGAAACCTTTGCACCAGTAGCTAGATTAGAAGCCATTAGACTTCTACTTGCATATGCTTGCTTTATGAAATTCAAATTATTTCAAATAGATGTTAAAAGTGCATTTTTAAATGGATTTATTGCTGAAGAAGTTTATGTAGAACAACCCCCTAGATTTGAAAATCATGCCTTTCCTAATCATGTTTTTAAATTAAATAAGGCTTTATATGGATTAAAACAAGCACCTAGAGCATGGTATGATAGACTAAGCAAATTTTTACTAAATAATGGTTTTTCAAGAGGTAATGTAGATACAACCCTCTTTATCAAAAGAAATCAAAATGATATGTTAGTTATACAAATTTATGTTGATGACATAATTTTTGGGTCTACTAATGAATCCCTTTGTCAAGACTTTGCTAAGCTTATGCAGGGGGAGTTCGAGATGAGCATGATGGGAGAACTCACCTTCTTCCTCGGACTCCAGATCAAACAATCAAAATAGGAAATCTCCATCACCCAAAGCAAGTACACCAAGGAACTACTCAAAAGATTTGGAATGGAGAACTCCAAACCCATTGGCACACCAATGAGTCCCTCATGTAAGCTTGACAAGGACGATGAAGGTAAATGTGTAGACTTAAAATACTATAGAGGTATGATTGGATCATTATTGTATCTAACTGCAAGTAGGCCTGATATCATGTTTAGTGTTTGTTTATGTGCTAGATATCAATCTAATCCTAAAGAATCTCATTTGAATGCTGTTAAAAGAATTCTTAGATACTTAAATGGTACTCAAACTTTAGGGTTATGGTACTCTAAGGACTCACAAATTGATCTATTAGGATATTCTGATGCTGACTTTGCTGGATGTAAATTAGATAGAAAAAGCACAAGTGGAACTTGCCAATTTCTTGGAGTTAACCTAATCTCATGGTTTAGCAAGAAACAAAATTCGGTAGCACTGTCTACGGCTGAGGCCGAATACATTGCAGCCGGAAGTTGTTGTGCTCAAATCTTATGGATTAAGCAACAACTCGAAGACTTTGGAATTAAACTTAATGAAACACCAATAAGATGTGACAACACAAGTGCCATAAATCTATCTAAGAATCCTATTCAACACTCAAGATCCAAACATATTGAAATAAGACATTACTTCATAAGAGAACATGTTCAAAACAAAAATATAATTCTTGAATATGTTTGCACTGAAAATCAATTAGCTGATATCTTTACAAAGGCCCTTAGTGAGGATAGATTCTGTGAAATTAAGAGAAATCTAGGAATTCTTGATCCATTTGCCTGAATTAATTTTCAAATTCCAATGATTTATGGTTAAAATTTCCTAAGAGCTCAATTTCCAACACCTTTCTTGGTCCCAAAAGCTTGAGTTTTTCATTCTAAAAACTTATCTTAGAGCTAAACTCCTTCTCCCCAAATTTCAAATTTTTCTGGAATTTATTCGCATTTTTTCTGATTTTCTGAACTTCATGAGTCGACCCCCATGAGTCGACTCAATGGCAAACTTGTAAATCCCAGCAACTTCCAACGGGCTGAAGGTTTTATAATTGAGTTGCTGTTCGTGAGCCGACCCACACGGTCGTCTTCTTCCTTCCAAAACCCATCCTCCCCACTTCCATTAGCTCCCATTCCAAGACCCTAGCTTGTGGAACTTCTCCCGCCTTCTCTCCACTGCAAATCGCCTCTTGGGGAAAGGTCTTTTTGTGACTTCTTCCCTTGTTCTTCACGGTTGGAGCGTGCCCTAGCACTCCACCGTCCTTCTCAAATCCACCCGTTCTCTCCTCCAATACCTCAAATCACTCTCTTGTAATCCTTCCTCCACTCCTTCACTTGCTCCTCAAGTCTCCTCGCCTGCTATTGAAGAGGGTATGGCACCAAAAATGAAACTTCCCCAAAGGAGAAAGTCTGTCCGGGAACTTGAAGAAAGTATCAGAAGGAAAAGGCAAGCGGCACAGTCCTCCTCTGCTCCCGTTCCAGCTTCAGTTCAAGGTCCTTCACAGTCTTCTCAAACCCCCAGTAAGAACCCTCTCTCAGATAGAAAAGTAGAAATCGGGAAAAACATTGACTTCCGGTTCTTTGAAAGTGAGGGATTTTCTTTAGCAAGTAAGATCAAAAATCAGGGATGGAGCTTTTACTGTTCACTCAAAGAAGTCACCTTTGTTGACCTTGTTAGGGAGTTTTATCAGAATCTTATTTATGAAAATGGGTCAGTAACTTCAACTGTGAAAGGGATTGATATCTGTCTGGATCCTGTCATTTTAGGGGAGATTTTACACTTACCTAGTGAAGGTTATGCATACATGGAACTCCCCGTGAAAGAAGAAGGTATAAATGTTATACTTGGAGGAACCTACCAAGGGAATTTGAATAAACTAGAGGCCAAGATTTTACCTATAGAAATGAGAATCTTACATCAAATGGTCACAAAACTTTTCTTCCCTAGGAGTGGTAGGCACGATCTTCTGTCAGGCAGGGACATATGCATTATGTTTCACATTATCACAGAAACCCCCCTAAACCTCCCAGCACTTATGATAGAGGCCATGAGAGAGACTCTGAACAGATCTAAGGCACATTTGCCTTATGGTATGGCCCTGACTAGAGTTTTCAGGAGGTTTGGAGTTAGTTGTGAGGGGGAGGCTCCCACCAAACTGTCTCATGTTGATACCTTCAACCTTCACACCTTGCATCGAATGGGGTTCACAAAAAGTGGTGGTGGTTGGATCAGGGGAGCTGAGGAAAGAACAGAAGAAAGAGCAGAAGAGAGAGCAGAAGAAAGAGCTGAGGATACAGCAGGAGTCAGAGCTGAAGAAGAAGAAGGTCTATCATCTCCTGTTCATGACTTCAGGGTAGCTTCACCAGATATACAGTTCTTTCCGGATCCAGAGGCTGGCCCTTCTTAGTTTACCAGGATACCCACACCTGTGCATCAGCCAGAGAGCAGAGCACCTCCGCCAGAGTTCACACTGTCCGATTATCAGATTGAGCGGATTGCACAGCGTATGGTCTCTTTGATGTCGAGTCAGATGAGCAGTACTTCATTTGTACCAGGGGCTACTTCTACTGATCAGACTTTGACTCCCCACATCTCCACAGTATATCAGATGATGGCAGATCAGTCCATGAGGATTCAGCAGCTTGAGGACACTGTTCTGAGATTGACTGGCAGAGTTCTCGAGTTACAGGGGCAGGTCTTCGATTTGGCACACCCTCAGCCTCAGGAGTCTACGATTGAGGTCACTGATCTCACTGCAGAGGCCGGCAGACTCAGAGGAGCTCTTGAGGACGGTTATGAGTTACTGAGGAAGGAGATCAGAGGATCAAGTGAGCAAGCTACTACTCAGTTCACTGCACTTCTCCAGGCTGTCTCCAGGGCACTGACTGTACTTGACTCCATCAGACTTACCCTTTCAGTTCAGTCCCTAGCTTCTCAGCGTTCTCAGCCACCCAGTTCCTCCCGTTCGCCTGCTCGTGCCTGTTCTTCCTCTCGTGCCAGAGGCAGACGGGGTCGAGGATGCATCTCAGATCCAGATCCATCTGCTCCTTATCACATTTCTGATGATTCTGATCATTGATCATTTCTAGATCCTAGGTCTTAGTGTTTAGTCCTCTCTAGGATCTGTATTTTTGGGGCCATGTATTGACATGAGCTAGTTGACTTTGTATGATACTTTTTATGTTACAATCTATGTACTGAAATAATTATGGCTTTACCTTTGGAATGATGATTATCTTACTTTGGTTATATATTCTCTTTTGTGAAATATTGTCTTCTCTTTATGGTATTATCATTTTATGATTGCTGTTAATAGTTGCTTCATTAAGGGGGAGCAAACCCTACAAAATGAGAAATTAAAGAATGCTTCAGAAAAAGGACTTAACCTTGTTTGATGATGTCAAAAAGGGGGAGAAATTAAACACAAAGAAATCCATCAAAAGCAAACACTACAAATTATGAGAAATTAATACATTGACAATTTTAAGTACAAATGCTAAATATACCGCAAATAAGTAACTTTTAAAATTACTCATACTCTGATTTGCTGTAAACCATTGAATATGCTTTGATAGGCTTTCAAATTCCAAACCCACTCTGATATATTGAATACATTGCTCTGATACATTGAAAAACTGTTTTTACTACTCCGATACATTACTCAATTTTACTCTGATACATTGAAAAACTGTTTTTATTACTCTGATACTTTGCAAAATTTTTCTCTGATACTTTGTAAAATTATTTTCCCTACACTGATACATTGCAGAATTTTCATTTCTCTTGCTCTGATACATCTTAAACTTAAATGATCTAATACTCTTTCCAAATCAACTATTAAATATGCTTTGGCACACATGACTAGTTTTGAGAATTGAGAAAATTTTTTTTTGCTCTGATAATAAAATTAAATTTTCTGCTCTAACACCAAAACAATAATCCAATGAGCATATCTTCCAATCTTTAAGCAAATGGACAAACTATTTATGCATATAACCATTTGTATCACATGCCAAAAGAATCATACTCTTTTCAAGCATATGCACCTAAAATACAATCTGTTGAAATTCATGTTTCAGAAAAATGCTTTTGTTCAAATGTTTTGTCATCATCAAAAAGGGGGAGATTGTTGCTCCTAGATTGATTTTGATGACTACAAAACAGTTTGAAGGGATACAAATATTTTTTATTTGAAAAAGACCTTATGCTCTACAGGGGCAAAATCATAATTTCATCAAAACTCTGATTTGATAGCATCATCGTGTAGAACAAATGATATGTAATCTATTGGTGAAAGTTTCATGATTTTTGGACTTATATTTTTGGAGTTATGAAGGTTTGAAGTTCATGAGTCGACTCATGAGTCAACTCATGAAACTATGAGCTGATTGGCACGCAAAGATTAGCCATGGCACGCTGGTTTTCTGGCTTGGCACGACCTGTGAGTCGACTCATGAGTCGACCCACAAGGCAGGAGTCGACTCATGAGTCGACTTCTGCTGTTTTGGGCCAAGAAAATCCAGAAACCAAATCTCTGGACTTTGCAACAGAGGTCGACTCATGAGTCGACCCCTGAGGCATGAGTCGACTCATGAGTCGACTCATATGACGGGATTTGCCTGTAACGGCTAGTTTTTGGCCAGATTTGGTTGCTTTTTAATGCTGCTTTTTGTGCTCTAACGGCTCTTTTTCTGCCTAGTTTGTTTTTCCTTGTCTCTTAAGGCTATAAAAGGTTTCAAAAAGTGGAAAACAAAAACAAGAGAGATCCAAATATCCAAGAGGCATTCAAGTGATTTAAAAAGAGAAAATCAAGAGCATTCAAGAGGGCATTCAAGTGCATTCAAGAGAAGGTTTTTCAAGCCAACTACTCAACATCATACAAGAGCTCATTTAAAGCCTTCAAGAAGCCATCAATCAAGCTCACCAACTCCTCAAGCATTTACTTCATCTCTCATCCACTTTGAGGAAATCCAAGAGGGGCTTCTTCATTTGAGTAAAGCGTATTTATTGTTATATTCGCTCACTTAAGGAGCTATTCTTGTACTTATTTGTGCTCTAAACTGATTTTATCTTGTGAGTAATTATTTTTGTTTTGGAGGGTTTCCAAAACAAGGAAAGGTTGATCCGAACCTGAAATCGGAGTGTATTGGGTCGGCTTGTACCCGGAAAACAAGTGGACTAGCTTGGGATAGCTAGTGTCGGAGTTTCCGACGGTTGTATTCGGGTTGAATACAAAGTATAGTGGATTGGAATTCCCAAGTAGGAGCTTGGGGAGTGGATGTAGGTGCAAGGTTGGCACCGAACCACTATAAATCATTGTGTTTGTGGCATGCTTTATTGTTTCTCTTTAATTCTCCATTATATCCTTGCATTCTTGTTTTAAGTAATTAATCTCAAACTAAAGTCTCTCTCCTCATTCATCAAGCTTTTGATATATAATTTTTACAAGTAATTAGTTAAGCCTAAAATTTTTAAAACCCAATTCACCCCCCCTCTTGGGTTGCATAGCTGGGCAACACTCAGGATCTTCTTCTTTTAATGTGATGAAAATCAGTTATTCAGCTAGTTCACCACTCTCCTGATTCTCTTTTTGGTCCAATTTATCGACGGACAGAGAGTCTTCAGATTTATTATTTTGTGTGGAGACTAAGAAGTAGCATCGGACGAGCTGTTGATCTCCACGCATCTCTCCGACTCTACTTCTTGTCGGGAATTGAACTAGTAGATGATATGTCGAGACCACTGCTCTCAAAGTATTAAGACTAGATCGTCCGAATATGGCATTATAAGTCGAGAAACTCGGACAACCATGAACGTCATAAGAATAGTGCTCTATTATGGTTCGGTTTTCGCAGTTAAGGGGAGAGAGATTTCTCGTTCCATAGTAACAGCATCCCCAGTGAAACCGACCAATGACGTCGAGACTCTTCTGAGTCAATCAGTCAGTGATCGCATTCGAGAGAAAGTCGAGTAAAATAAAATATCTGTTGAACTTTCATTATCTACAAGGATTCTCTTTACATCATAATTTGCTATTATTATTGAAACAACAATAGTATCATCATGGGGAGTTTGAATTCTCTGAACATCTTCTTTCAAAAAAGTTATTACATTATCAAGTCATCGTCTCTTCGCTGACTCTCCTTCGAAAGTTGCCCCCCAGCTTGATCGTCTGGAGATCATGTTGATTACTCCTACAGTCGGTTGCTTATTGATAGTTTCCTCAGTTTACGACTGAGGCTGTCGGTCAGTAGGAGGTTGAGTCAGTTGATCCCTTCAAAACTTTTCGAGATAGCCTCATCGGATCAGGACTTCTATCTCGTTCCTGAGCTGGATGCACTGTTCGGTATCATGATCGTGATCACGATGGAACCGACAGTACTACTTCCTATCTCGACTCCTCGATGGTGCTTTCATCGATGAGGGTATCGTAGATATTCTGCTTCTTCGATCTCTATAAAGATCTATGCACGAGGAGCAGAGAGAGGAGTATAGGAGTTATACCCGTCATAGTTCAGCTTCAGACTCCTTCATTGAGGTGAAGCTCATTTATTGACAGTCGGCCTGTTTGATTTGGTCGAAGCTTTATTTTTCTTTTTTTTTTTTTGACCTTTTTTACTTGTTTGGCATCGGTCAGAAGCAGCTTTATCCATGCGAATGTATTTCTACGCATGCTCCAGAAGTTCAGCATAGGTCCAAGGAAGAGTTTTATCAAAAAAATAAGTAAATTTGGATCCCCTCAGCCCTTTTTTCATGGCTAATATAGCCATATCTTCATTGAGGTCCCTGACCTCAAGTGTAGTTGTGTTAAAATGAACCATAAAGTCTCTCAATGTCTCTATCTCATCTTATTTGACTGAGAAGAGACTGTCGGATGTTCATGATGATTGTCGACTAGTGCTGAAGTAGGCCATAAAAGAATGCTTGAGCTGCTCGAAGGAGTCAATACTTTCTGACTGAAGTCCGAAGTATCAGGCTCCAGTAGCTTTCCGAAGAGTTATCAAGAAGTCAATGCATAAGAGAGCATCGGTCGCCCCCTAGATCATAATGAGAGCTTTATAGCTCTCCAGATGATCGATTGGATCAGTGGAGCCGTTGTATAGCTCCACCTGTGGCATCTTGAATCAAGACAAAATCGGCTCATCCAAAATATGCTGAGAGAGAGGCTGTACAGTGTGAAAGTCGTAGTCACTAGAGGACTTCTGTCCTTCCACTTGAAGTCGGGCAAGTCGGCGATTAATTTTTTGAAACTTGCGTTCATAGTCGTCTAACCATCGTTGCTGAAAAACTTTAGAGATGGAACCTCCCGACGAGCTTGAAGGAGAGGCAGAAGGTATCCACGGCCATTTTTCCTTCTTAATATTGTACAAATGGGAAGGAGAAGAAGAATGCCGTGAATGGTGGGTGGCACGGTGAGAGTGTCGAAAATATGGTTGTCCATCTCGATGGGAGCATCGAGACGGCCGCTTTGGGGAGGAGGATGGTGATCGCCATAGAGAATGATGGCTGTGCCTGAATGGCACCAACTATGCTATTGGTTGCTTTATTGACGGCTATTGCTACTGTTGGGTTTGTTGCTGTTGGAGGCTTTTGACTATCTCTGTCAAAACATTCATCTGCTGTACGAGTGCAGCGATCTGAGCATTTGTGGTGACCATAAGATGTAAGGAACTGGACTCTGCTATCAGAGGTGGGGGAGGAGCATCTTTCCAGCAGGAAGAGTATCTCATCGATCTGGTTGAATGTTGAGCTCTGATTTTTGGCATGGTTGATTGTAGTTTACCCCTTTCTGGTGCACTAATCTGTTGCGGCCAACTCCCTCATCGCCTGTCACCGGTGAAGAGCACCTACAAACACAAGTCCTCACAGACCAAATTTGTGTTCGATGGGGACCTTTTGATACCTAAGTCAGAAAGAAAATTAGTGAACAGTAGATTTGAATATTTAGAGTAGTAGAGTTTTAGTCCAGAATTGCCTTACCGGTGCTGTTCCCTTATCTTCTTTTTATAGATAATTCTGATATAACCGTCGTGCACGTGGTTCTACTTTTTTATGATACTAAATTATCAGGCCATTATTATAGAGTTAGTGAGTCATTAATTCTCACTAATTATCGTGATACGTAGTTGATAATCATTTACAACGGTTAGGATGTGTTGAACAGATAGGCTAACTATATGTCGGTTGGTAGTAGTAAGTCGGTAGGAGATCCGAATGACCATCAGCTGGTAACTCTAATGTGCTGATGGCCTTCGATTGAAGGTTGATCAAGTCATTTGTTGTTGGTCGATAATAGCTGATTGTCGGTCGGTTGACTGACTATGCATCGGCATAGTATGCTTGTGTGGCCGATGTAGAGTCGGAGTCGGGGGTCGGCTGACTTACCCCAACACCAACCTTCTGTTTGTTCTCTATCATTAGATAGCATTTAAAATGTATTTCTAAGAAGCATGTTTAGCAGTACTAATACATATTGGGTTGTATTAGGCTCATAACAACTACTGGGATCCAACCATGGGGAGATTGCTCTTGGATAGGAATCAACAGTGGAGTGACTAACATTAGGCTTGTAATGGTGTACAATATGTACCATCGATTGCCAAGGAAGATCGAAAGCTTTTTAATTCCATGGTTGGTTCTAGCCTTCGATTAGGGTCATGACTGTAAGGGCCTTGCCATCTGTAGGGTTCTTATCATGAGAGTGCTTCCATCGGATGCCTTCAAATGCATGTAGGATTTAGCTATAATAGAAAGCTAACTGATAACAAGATGAGGGTTAATTTACATGGAAAAAGTGAAGTTCCAACTGAGGTTGCGGTGTGTAACAAGAGGAAGCTTACAAATTAATGGTTGAGGTGTCAAGATGCATACTACCAGGTTTAACATGGCAAGATCTCTAGAGCTTCTTCCACTTTGGATAGGGTTTAGAGGTTGTAATTGTTGTGGATCTTCACCTCGGCCTCGATCAATCGTATCCTTGACACCAATTGAAGATGGAGACCGGACTTCATCAAATATGAATAGAGGTACAATCGAGCCAAGCCAAGTCAAGTAGTTAGAAGCTCGAGCTTGACTCGATTCAAAATATTCGGACTCGAAACTTGACTTTAGATTGATCAAGTCTTAATATTTCAAGCTTGAGCTTGACTCAATAAAAAAAAAGATAAAACTCGAGATTGACTCGATTCGACTCAAACATCAACTGAGCCATACTCGAGCTCAAAATCTAATTTGAGCCAACTAATAATATATGTATTAATATATATATTATAAATAAAAAAAATTATATATATATAGAGAGAGTGGTAGACTAGACTCCGCTCGATTGGATCCCAACTTCCATCCGATCGAAACTTCCTCTATTGGATCAACGCACATCTCAAAGCATTTTTTATAAGCTAACGGAGAAATTCGAAAGGCGTTAGCTAAGCTGACGTGTAAAAAAAAAGCAGCATTTAATGGGATGCGACGTGACGTAAGGCTAGCGCGCGACCATCATCATCTACTCCGCTATCATCTTCTGGTAACCCCCCCACCTACCTCCACTCTTCTTCTCTCTCTCCCCCCATCCATGGCTATTGTCTTTCAGTAACCTCCCCACCCACGCCTCCTCTTTTCTTCTCTCTCTCTCTCCCACCCACGATCGTCGTCTTCTGGTGACCCCCCACCCGCGTCTCCTTTCTTCTTCTTTCTCCCACGATCGCCATCTCATTTCCTCCCATGTCGAGTTTTCCACCCCATGGCCACCATCTCCTCTCCTCCCAAAACCCCCACCAGCCATTAGTGAATATTTTTTATGAATTACATTCAAAAATTTATATTCTCATAGTTTTTTATTATTTATGTTTATATTAATAGGATAAATACAAACTGTAAATAACTATAGATAGGATAAACACAACCGTGGGTAGGATAAACATCAAGTACTTTAGAATAATAAACAGAATCTTTGAATAATAAATACAAACTTTGAATAATAAGTACAAACTCTACTAGAATAAACATAAATCCTACAGAATAAATATAAACTTTGGGATGATAAACACAAACTGCTCAGAATAAATACAAACTTGAGATAAAAAAGTTGAGTGATCCAAAGATCCAAGCTGGATAAATAACAAAGAGATAAAATAAACACTAAGTCCATGCAAACCATTTCAGAATAAACATAAACTCTAAATAATAGACACAAACGGGTCCAAGATAAACATAAATTTTTTCATAATAAATACAAACCCCAAATAATTAACACAAAATATGTATAATAAATAGAAACTTTTTGAACCATGAGTTTGTATTTATTCTGAGAAATTTTTATTTATCAGCATAGAGTCTGCATTTTTTAATGCCTATACTTCTGGTCCCATGAAGTCATTATACGTCTGGATGTCTTCGAAAAGGAAAGCACCCGTGACTTAACATAAGTGGTTAAGGAATGCCCCATGACTTAATAGAAAGCGATCAAGGGATGTCTCGTGACTTAATAGGGGCGGGATGCTGCTCTTTTTATAGGCTTTTTTTCCTCCCTCCATCATGCGATGATGGGGTGAAGCAATATCTTCATGGGCGGCGGTGCTCAGCTTCTCGATAGAGGCCACCGCTCGTCATTTGAGAGGTGGAGCCATTTTGCAAGCTTCATATTGGCTTGGAAGATCTATGAAAATGTGTTCTAATACTGGAGAATCTGAATCTTTCTTAAAGCGCATCAGACTCATATAGTTGGCATTGATGGTACATGATATTACATGAATTATAAAAAAAAATTTAGGTGTCCCTACATTTCACTTTTTCTGATACATTACAATTGAGCTTTTATTTTTTCTTATTTTCTTTCCATCAGGTTTTCAGCAAGATTCTATGATTTATTTTTTTTATATTTTCATCTGAATATGTGGGACTTGACACTAGACACAGACCTTCTGATAGAACTTCCAGCAGATATTTGAAATTGCCCTTGTCAACTTAATTGTGAGTCACTTGTGCTTGAAAATTTTTTGATCGTCGGATTTCGGAGGCTGCAATATCAGTATATCAGCATGGGATATGGCGAATGTTAGAAAGAGCTTTCTGCTGTCATCTATGTTATTTGTTGTTTTTATTCTATATGGTGCTTGGTGCACCGTCGTTATAATGCTTTGCTCATTTAGAAACTTTAAATTATTTTTAATTTGATGATATATACATTCAAACTCTATAATGTTTATGTGAAACTTCAAATTATTTTTAATTTGATGATATATATAATGTTTATGTGAAACTTCAAATTATTTTTAATTTGATGATATATATATTCAAACTATATAATATTTCATTCCTTTTAATTCATTTGTTGATGATGTTTGTGTTTTAAAACGGAATGAAATGGAAGACCGGCGAATACTTCAGGTATTGTTTAAAAAAAATAAACCAAAAGAATTAAATGAGACGTAAGAATCTGAAAGGAAGAAGCATGAAGGCGCCTACATGGAGCATGTAGGTGCCTTTGTTTCAGATTCCTTCGATAATCTCTTCAATTTTATATTTAAATTTTATTGATTTATTAATTCTTATTCTGTGAATGAAGGAGGAAGAAGAGAACGCGGGTCTTCTATTCCATGAAGAAAAAAATCTTTGGGAAGGTATCTTCATGCATTATTGTAGGGTGCTTAAAATCAAGATGTAGGCACCTACAATCATGCATGAAGGCACCTTCCTAAAGATTTTTTTCTCCAACCTGCATTCTCTTCTTCCTCCTTCATTCATGGAACCGTGAGCACCTCGGATCAGTGGTACATCATAAGATATTTCAAATTTTTTGATCATCAACACGACCGTGACCGCCGTATGAGCTGAGAAGTCCATCTCCATACTGAGCTGAAGCGTCCACAAGGTCTGACCTGTGTATGAGCTACCCACATCACCTCAGCTGACTTATCTCTTCAACGTACGTGATAGCTGTCTATCTTGAATAGATAGGATCTAACATAACTGTCCCCTCTAATCTCGCTGGAGCGATTAAGGGCTAAATTATCTCATCCGGTTTGATATGTCCAATGGTCCAGCAATCTCGAGATCGTGTAATCTCACAACTAACAATCCAGCTGTTCGACATCCTTTTATAGAAACAATCGAAGCCCTGAGAATTCAAATAAGTCCAATCAAATCTCTCTCAGAGAATCCGTTGATGTTCTTTTTATTCTCTGCTTTTCTAATTTGAGCGTCGGAGGGTCCTTACCGAAGCTACAACCTCTAGTTTTAGACTTGTCTTGCAGGTCACTCCAGCACCAGCATCCCTGCACGAAGATCAGGCATTTAACTTCCAACCTCGATCGATTTAAGCAGCAACAGATAGAGGAAGGGTCTACATTCGCATTCATGGCTTAAAGACGAACATCTTTCTGACTTTTTAATGCCGTCGCTTCCCAACGGGTGGCCAGCTAGACTGACAATTAAGTTCAACTACTGGCATCGAAAATTCCTTCACAGGCTCAATCGATCATCCCTCCATCGGTTCAACTGGCCCAGTCGGTGCCAGCCATGGCTGACCAATTCGGTCAGCTCTTTTAGTAAGTTCAACATCTGACGACCATAATTCAAGTGGTTTAAATCTTTCTTGTGCCCTTTCAGACAGCACCACAGCCTCCCCAGGCTATCTCTGCACCCCCTACAGTAGTGCATCATACAATTTTCTCAGTGGTGTCGCCTATGCCTTTCACAGCAGCACCTCCGCAGAATCCTACTTTACTGTGGCTCCACAGCTACCACCTCAACTAGAGCTGCAGGTGCCTCCTCAAAGTTTGGAGAGGAGGTTGACTCATCAAAGTCACTCTAGGGCTCAACGATCGACCAGGCGGTGATCTCCAAGCCCACAGTCGGACCATGACTCAACCCCCAAATGCCAATCTTCTCTACGCTCTGAGGTTGGTACTGTCTGTGAAGTAGATTTTGAAAGGTAGTTCCAGGAGCTCGATCAACTGTTAGACCAAAAAATAGAAAAGGTCTTCAACAATAATGGCCCCTTGGTGCTGCCTTACGAAGGGTATAACAGCCAGCCGCCCTTCACCCCAAGGATTATACAGGAACCACTCCTCCTGCACTTCAAACTGTCTTAGCTGCAGGTTTACGATGGGGCTACTGACCCCATCGATCATGTGGAGACCTTTAAGACAGTCATGCTCCTTCAGAGAGTATTAGATGCAATCCTCAGTCGAGCATTCCCTCCAACCCTTAAAGGGGCCGCTCGATAGTGCTTCTCGAGTTTGAGAACAATATCTATCTATTTCTTTGAAGACTTGTGTCAGTCTTTTGTTGGTCATTTTATCAGCAGTCGACGACAGCAAAAGCGGTCCAACTACCTCCATACCATCAAGTAAAAAGAGGGCGAGTCGATCCGCTCTTTCATGAATAGATTCAATGTGGCGACCTTGGAGGTCCAAAACCTAGATCAATCGACCATGATGGCCACGATAATGAGCAGTCTGCTGAAGAATGACTTGAAAAAGTCATTAATTAAGACTTATCCATGAGATCTCTCAGATATACTTGCCCGTGTGAAGAAGTATGTCCGCATGGAAGAGGCCTTTGTCGAGGATACTCCTACTGGTTTAGCCATGGCGGAATCCAGTAAGGAGTGCTATCTAAGGCAAGAGCAGAAATACCGCCAGCGCTCTCGGTCCCCACCCCAGAGGTGGAATAATGGGGATCGAAATCATCGATTCTGGAGTCCTCTGAGAAGGGTTCGGTGACCATCACCTCCTGGGCAGTACAATAACTACACACCCCTGATTGTTCCTTGGAGCAAAGTGTTGTTACAAATGGAACCTGAGTTACCTGAGCCTCGGCTGATGAGAACAAGGTCAGAATATCATCGAGATCCAAATAAATCAATTTTTACCATCATGACCATGGTCACGATACTGAAGACTATCACCAACTTCGTGACAAGATCGAGAGGCTTGTCAGGCAGGGGCGGCTGAATCATTTTATCTGAAGAGCGGCCCCTTAATGTCGAGCTCCGAGGGTTCAGCAGCCACCCGTTTTGCCTCAGCAGCTTTTTTTTTTGCCTTAGCTACAGCATGCGCCAGCATGGCAGGAGCGGCAGCAGGTCGGAGGGCAGGTGGCAGAAGAAGAGCAATCCATCCAAGGAGAAATCAACATGATTACTGAAGAGGGAGGAGGAGGTCATCATCTTCACTTAGCGTGATGCAAAGGGTGTGCTCGCCCCGCATAATGATGCGGTGGTTGTAACAGCGAACATCGCTGATTTTAATGTATACCATATCTTTATAGATAATGAAAACTCGGTAGATATTTTGTATTTTTCTATCCTCATCCAAATGGAGTTTACATCTAGCTAGTTAAGTAGGTTTGATACCCCAATTCAGGATTTCTCTGAAAGTTCTATGATCTCAGAGAGAATGATTAAGTTACCTCTCATTGTAGAAATCCCACCAAAGTGAATGACAATGCAAGTTGACTCCTGGTGGTCAAGCTACCCTCGACTTACAATGCCATCCTTGACTATCCTAGCCTGGAGACTTTGAAAGCTATCGTCTCAAGCTACCATCGATGGTAAAGTTTCCGACCAAGCATAGAGTGGGGCAAATCCGAGGCAACCAAACCATGGCTCGTGAATGTTTTACTGTCAAGCTGAGAGCCGGAAATCAACAGGCCCCAACAAAGATCCATCCCGAGCTCCCGATAGGCTTGGGTGCTAGGGAGGATCTGATTGACGGATGCTCCCAACCAATTGAGGACCTTTTAAATGTCCCACTAAGGAAGAAGAACCCGAGCTGGATGGTGAAAATCGGCTCACATCTAGATAAAGTAACCAAATGCTAGCTAATTAATCTTTTGCAAGAGAATATGGATCTTTTTGCCTGGTCTACTGTAGACATGCCCAACATCGATTCTAAGGTGATATCCCATCACCTAAGGGTGGACCCAACCTATCGGCCAGTAAAGCAAAAGAAGCGGAGTTTTGCCCCGAAGCGTCAAAAGGCCATAGCTGAGGAAGTCGATAAGCTGTTCAAAGCTGATTTCATTTGGGAGGTCATGTACCCAGACTAACTAGCAAATGTTGTGCTGATCAAGAAGGCAAATGAAAATGATGCATATACATCGATTTTGTCGACCTCAACAAAGCATGTCCTAAGGACAGCTATCTTTTGTCTCGGATCGATCAATCGTTGGATGCCACTTTAGGTTATGAGCTCCTCAGCTTCATGGATGCTTTCGTGGGCTATAATCAAATCCGCATGGTGCCTGAGAAAGAGGAGAAAATAGCTTTTGTTACTGACCGTAGGTTCTATTGTTATCGGGTAATGCTCTTTAGTCTGAAAAATACAAGGGCTACCTATCAGCGGTTAGTAGACAAAATCTTCAAAGATCAGCTCGACCGCAACATGGAGGCATATGTTGATGACATGCTTGTCAAGAATCGAGCTGCTCTGGACCGCTTAGAGGCTTCCAACTAGTGAAACACCCTTCAACTTGACATTCGAGATTGAGGCAGTTATTCCCATGGAGTTTGGACTTCCCTCTCTCAAGATCGAGGAATATAATGAGGATACCAGTTCGATGTGGCTCTATGCCAATCTTGATCTGATCGAGAAGAGTAGGGACCACACTGCTGTTAGAATGGCTACCTATCGCCAGTGGGTGGCTAGATATTACAACTCTTGGGTTAACCCAAAAGAGTTCCAAGCTGGTAATTTGGTGCTGTGGCGAGCCGAACTCTCACAGGATATCGAGTAGGGGAAGCTATCGCCTAACTGGGAAGCTCATTACTGAGTGGATGAAGTGGTACATCCAGACTTATAGGCTAAAGTAGCTCAACGGGACTCCAATTTTTAGGCCATGAAACTCGACGAACCTTCACATATATTACCAATAATGTAACAATACTTTTCATGAAAGTAAAATTTTGAGGGCCATCAATTTGCGATGGGCGCCTGAGTCCTCCAAGAGTTACCTCCTCCTTCTACTTAAGACCATGAATAATAACTACGATCAACAACATGAGGGCTAACTTACTAGATCCTCGAGAAGACCTTGATAACTTTGAGGTCGGACTAACTTACCAGACCTTTACAAAGCCTGAGTCGCACGAGAAGTGGAGGGAGACCCTTGAAAGAACCTCCAGAGGGATAACTAATCAGACCATCGAAACATCGCTGAGAGTACAAGATGTCATAGACACAAGCTCGCCACTGGCACACACTGCCTCTTGTGCAAGGATGAGAAATGGTAGATGCCGTAGGCACAAGATCTCCACAGGCACACAACGCCACTCGTGAAGGCTAACTTGTCAGACCCTCGAGAAGACCTCGACGACTCTGAGGTGAGGCTAACTTACCAAATCCCTGTAGAGCCTAAGTTGTGAGAGAAGTAGAGGGAGATCTTTGAGGAAACCTTCAGAGGGATAATTAATCAGACTCTCAAAATACCACTGAGAGTGCAAGATGCCATAGGCACAAACTCATCGCTGGTACACACTACCTCTCGTGCGAAGACGAGAAGTGCTAGATGCTGTAGATACAAAATCACCACGGTACACAACGCCACTCATGGGGGTTAACTTATCAGACCCTCGAGAAGACCTTGGCGACTCCGAAGTGGGGCTACCTTACCAGACCCCTGTAGAGCCCGAGTCGCACGAGAAGCAAAGGAAGACCCTTGAGGAAATCTCTAGAGGGATAACTAATCAAACCCTTAGAAGGCCGTCGAGAGTGCAAGATACCATAGGCACAAGCTCATCACTGGCATACACTGTCTCTCATGTGAAGACGAGAACTGTTAGATACCGTAGGCACAAGATCACTGCAAGCACACAACACCACTCGTGAGGGCTAACTTATCAGACCTTTGAGAAGACTTTGGTGACTCTGAGGTGGAGCTAACTTACCAGACCCCTACAGAGCCTGAGTCATGCGAGAAGTGGAGAGACAGTTGAGGAAACCTCTAAGAGATAACTAATCAGACCCTCAGAATACTGTCGAGAGTGCAAGATACTGTAGACACAAGCTCGTTGCTGACATACACTGCTTCTCATATGAAGATGAGAAGTATTAGATACCATAGGTACAAGATCATCATAGGTACACACTACCTCCGTGTGAAAATGAGAAGTACTGGATACCATAGGCACAAGATCACCACCGGCACACACTACCTCTTCAGAAGAAGAATAAAAAGACGGACAACATATGGCCAGAGACATTAATTCAATAGTACTCTTTCCGCCTGAGGTATTGTCTCAGACTCAAAAGTAAGGGGGTAGTATTGAGGTGATTATTATAATGCTTTAGATCCATAGACATCCGGACTATATTCAAGTTGTTCCAAACTGCTCTCAATATGTTCACTTCAATCGAAGTTATCCTAAATATATTTATGCTGAAGCTGAGCTACTTAAAGTCTTACTCATGCAGAGCTGAGTACTGAGCATTTTCTTATACTGATCTGAGCTATTCGGATCCTTACTTATGCCAAGCTGAGCAGTAAGCATTTCTTCACACTAATCTGAGCATCTACTTGTGCTGTTCTCTACAAGCCAAGCAAAATTCATAAAATTCATAGATACAAATTTAAAGTTAGAATTAAAGCAAAGACTTCCAAAACAAAGTATTCTTTTTTATTCATTAAAGTCTTTACAAAAAAAAAATTGATGTTTTGAATACTTTACAAAGAGAAGACAGTTGCTCTAGGCATCATCTTGCAAATAAGAGAAGAAAATAAGGAAGGTAAGAAGAAGATGAGGAGGGACGTCCTGCTGCAATCGATGAAGCATCGGATCGGCCAGGTGAGCTAGTTCGATCTTCATCCATCGAGAACTTCACCTCCTCACCATCTGTATAAGCTGATTCAATCTTCATCTGTCGAGGTCTCCCCCTCTTCATCAGTACTGCCAGCATGTATGTCGTGAAGTTCTAGATACAGCATTATTCTCAGCAGACGGGCCTTACAATCATCGAAGCCCTGGATGAAGATGGCGGTAGCAACCTCGAGCATTTTCCTACTGGATGCCATAAAATTTTGAGACTCTAGAATGTAGCACTCCTGAATTGCAGATGGAATGTGCTCAAGCTGAGGGGAGAGCCTGGTCACAAGAGGCAGAGAAGGGGGGAGCCCATGAGAAGAGGATGCGCCGGCCCGCCTAGCTCTATCCCTTTCATGAGCTAAATACCTCTGGTGAGCATCCCTTGTAATGGCATTCCTCTCTCTCACCCATTGCTTAATTAACTCCAAGGGTGGCAGATTCGAAGGCAACAACATAGCAGTAGGCGAAGAAGAAGACTTCTTGCCATAGAAGGAGAAGTAGAGATCTCTTTACTCTCTGATTTTCTATTTATAAACACTAGCAGCCATATCAATCGCCAATCAATGCTTCCCAGGAGTTAATGGCCAAGTAGTTAATGACGTGCTTTCTCTGAAGTAAGAATAAATCTTTGCGATGCTTCGTAAAATAGAGTGTGTCCACATGGTGCATCTTCATAGACCTCATACCATCTTTCAGACTGGCCTTATCGAATGAGTCATCGATCATCATTCTCCATAATCATTCATATTTAAGGAAGCAGAATAAGATTACTATTCAATTAAATTATCTTAGATCGATATGAGTAAGTTCACATAGCAGAAGTATGACAAAAAAGATTCTATTTATTTTATTCCTTTCAAAATTTTCTTACAATGACCCTAAAATATGAAAAAAAATATAAAAATTACATGATGGTGCCAGAGCTGAGGTACTGACTGTTGAAATATCTATTGTAGTAGGATCCCAGATTTTATCTAAAAAATTTAAATCCAGATCTGAATATTTGACAGTAATTCAGGCTCCAATAGACTGCCTTCCAGCATCATAGGTGTTGGCGAAATATTTAGCTCTTTCTTCCTCATATTCTTCTAAGGTTCGGAAGTTCTCCACTATCTTAGAAGCAGCCTTGACTGTTCACTTCTTTTCAACCCCCAGTCGGGCCTTCAGCTCTCTTATTTTCTTTTGTAGGTGAAAGTTCTCCTCACTAGCGGCTGTATTCCTCTTTGCCTGAGCTTCGAACTTCGCTATCTTGCCCAGCAGTCGAAAATTCTCCTCAACATCCTTCCTGAATACTGTCTTAGCATCTTCAGCTCTCCTCTCAGTGGCGTCGGCTTTCATGAAGACTTCTCCAACCTCCTTCTCAGCCTTCTCTTTTGCTCTTTTGAGCATCTCAACTTTGAGCCCATATTTCTTCACCTCTTTGGCCAGCTTATAGGAGCTTTCATTGTACCCATTCAAGTAATGGATAAGCTGATAAGTGAAGAAAAAATCATAAATGATAAATGAGCATACAGTAAGTGCTAAATGAAAAAGTTCCAACATATCCGGATGAGGCAATCCATGGCTCCTCTCCTCATCTTCCTTCAAAGAACGCTCAGTAGCTCATTCGCATCGGTAGGGAGAGCAGTTTGGAGAGTAGCTCGCTTGCCAGCATGAGATCCCTCAACGCTGAGGCCCCAAGCTTCAGCGCAGCTGGCGCAGTTCTAAATGCACCACCAACCTTGACTGGTGCCTCATCCGAGAAGGATCCGATAGTAGGTGAAGCTGGTCAGATCATTGAGTTGAGAGGAGCAGATAGACTCAAAATCATCTCCTCCAGGCCTTGGTTTGTACGGCCCACCCAGTAGCCTATGGTATCTAAGGTGCTAGACAAGCCACTTTTCACCCGCATAATCTCATGATCTTCTAGGTGAGAAGGTTCAGACTCCCTGGCCTCCAAAGTTGGTTGTACGGGATCTCCGACTCTAGCCTGGAGGCTCCACCTGGTGGTGGGCTTGGCACCTCTTTTCCATAGGATTTTCTTCTCCTTCTTTGGCGGATTCGAGCTCTTTCCAGCATTCAGCTCTGCGATCATGGTGATCAAATTGTAAGACAAACAGAGTCAGAAGATTTAAGACCAGAACAACTGACTCGCATACCTTAAGGAGTGACCTAGCTGATAACGGTATTAAACAACACCTGAGCCGACAGTAGCTCTTTCAACTCTGGAACCCTGAAGGTCCACAGAGCTGCCATCTCCTGCTCCAGGCTCTTGTTTATTGAAGGTTCTTTTAGCGTAGCCTCTCGGGGTTCGTTCTAGATGGTAAGATTTCAGTCTTCACCTGACATCTATGAGATGAAGAGAAACCTTGGCTTCCAACTGTGTACGATGGAAGGCATACCTGAAAATGCTAGGCGGAAGCCATCCTCTTCTTTCGTGGAGTCACGTACCACCACTCACGCAAGTCTGAATGCCGCTTGAGGCTGAAGAGAAAATGAAAGAATCTGATATTTGGCACAATACCAGCTAGCATACATATCATAGAGAAGCCACAGATATGCCGTCATAGATTCAGCACCACCATACATGACGATATTTCAAAGTATTGAAGGAGTGCCACAAAATAAGAGTGGAGAGAAAGCCTCAACCCAGCTCAAAAGCACTCCTTGTAGAAGCCCATACATCCTGAAGGCGGATGGCAGACTCGATCACCCGATCCTGAGACTTCAAGTTGGAATGCGGAAGGTATTTGATATTGCTCATGCAGCATAATTATGTCCCATTCTGTCAACTCTGATCTGAAGTCCAGCAGCGTAAATTCAGGCTCCATGGTGGCCATCTCTCTCTCTCATACAGGAAAGCTGTGAAAGCATGAAGAAGAGAGAAACTCGCAGTAGAAGGAGAAGATAACTAGAACTTTATAAGGTCCACATCTTGTTTTGTCTGGATAACATCAGACTTGAACGGAACCTCCAAAAGCTGCCTCCCATCAGCGCATTAATTGCAGGAGACGTGCATCGATAGAAGACTAGTGTACGTGCGACACCTGAAGCCTGCAAATGGATGTGATTGCTACCGTCGATATGATAGTTAATGCTAATGGTAGGTGAATCATACTTTACATGACTTTCGAAGGAACGTGTGCAGACGTGCGCCAATTCCTCCCACGTGGATGTAATTCAAATTTCAAACTTTTTAAAATCTATATGATAGGTATGAAAATTCACTCTGGATTGAAATGAAAATTATAATCTCTACTCCACTTGCAATTCTAACCATGGCTAGAGCCAGCTCAAATTTTCATCCTAACTTTAGCCTGACTCGTGCCTTGCTTGAAGCACAACGTAAGCTAAGTATTCGTATGGGCTATTACTCTAATCAAATTTTATAGTTATAGTCAGGAATTAAGCATATGTTAAAGACTGATTCACATATTTAAAAGCATGATTCATATTCGTCAAAAGAACAAGAATATATCTATTCCTATGAAGATTCTATTACAAGACCAGGGACCTTAGATCATAAAGAATAACAAAAGAAGAGGTTATAAATCACTCCTCAAGGAGATTGTCGGGGCGATCATCTATGGGATGGTATTTCTCAGCACTGACGATGCCCTCGGTCTGGATGGCTGCGTCGATCTTATCCACCTCATCCAAAAAATGAAATGTCATTATAAATCTCGGTCAGTTATCTGACGATACTACCTGTAAATCCTCATCCAGACAATCGATTTGAAGATGCTTGATGAAGTCAGGAGGAATGTGCACCTGGATAATGGACTTGCACTTCTCGAAGCCTGTGAAGAATGCCACCTTGCAAGCTTGGGCTATGATATTGGCCTCTTCCTTTTTCAGCTACTTTTTTTGCTTTCAACATGTTTAAGTAAAATCTGTTGATCTATAAATTTATCTCAGAGAAGTTTATGATTTACCTACCTCTCTTCCAACCTCTTCTTCAGGAGCTCCACCTCTGATCCGATCTCTTGGACTCCTGAGAGCGACTTTGGAGAGGCCTGAACTCTCTTGAAAGTAGAGAGCCCATCTCTTCGACGAGCTCTCTCTCCACGGCTCATCTTTTCAGAGGTTCTGGTCCTCTTAAATGGACCACCACTGGGGCACCTTCAAGAGTAAGTTTCAAGATGAGGAGAACCTTTTTTCACTTTAAGTGTCCTCAGATGCTTTAGGTCATCATGGGTTTGACGACAGTCTCTCTCAGCCTCAGATCTCTGTCTCTCGAGCATTCTAATCTGCCCTTCAAGATCTTTAATCTTCCTGTCGGTCCTAAATTTCTATCGTTCGAGGGGCTCAATCTGTCTTTCGGCCTGCTGCAGTTCTTCATTCCGATGAAGAATCGACTCCTGGACCTCCTGAAGAGCCTCCTCTGTAAAGCTAAGCTCCTTGGCCAGTTTAGTATTATTATTCTCTAGATGCTCTAACTGATACTTCAACAAGTTGATCTCCTCCTTTTCCATCATCGGAACATCGAGGTTGGAACTGGTGAGGCTTGCCAAACATTGTCCTACATATACAAGAGTTCTTAAAGCATCGACAGAATGCTTCTCCCCCCTTTGTTCATTGAGAAACAACCTCTCAGTTGGTGGTATGAGGCTCCTCAAGTACTCCACCATGGATTGGATCTCTTCTATGGATGGAGCACGAGGCGTCGGATCTAAGGGTCTCGCATAAGAAGTGGATGCCAGAAAGCATCCAACAGGAGTCGCCATCTCCAGAGATCTCCCAGTCTCCATCATCTTCGTCAGATCCTTCTCCGGGTTGTTGACCACTTTCTTCATTTGTACTACATCAGTCGGATCTTTTTTGAAGCATCTCTCGATACTCATTTTTGGCGCTGTCTTCGTCGGTGCCCCATCGATTGAATTTTTTTTTAAAGAATCTTATGTCACAGCTTTTAATGGTGGGGCCGTGGGCTCAGCAGCAAGAGCAGTATGTTCTTCTTCCCTGACCACTGGTCTCGTTTCAGCAACCGAAATCATGACCTGCCTCCTACAAGTCAGAATTTGCTTAAGTCTCTTCATGCATTGTGAATTCATCTTGCTCCAAAGAATCATGATGAATAATCAACACAAAAAAAGATTTATGGCTACCTGTGCCTTCAAAGCATAAATTTAAAGGAGAAAAAAATGAAAAGCCACTGTAAAATAATTAAAATCTCAAAGGGACCATCATCTGGGTGGTCCCATCAGTTATGTCCATCCACGTCAGTCACATTAGGCTGACATCATGCGCTTTAAATGCAAAAGGTAGGTGTGAAGGTGGAAGCACATAGCATTAGATTCAAGATACTTTTGGAGTACTCCTTTCGTCTGATTTTCAGACTCAGAAGTAGGGGGTAGTGTTATAGTGGTTACTGTGAGTGACTCAGATCAGTACTACATCATAAGATATTTCAAGTTTTTGGATCATCAACACGACCACCGACCGCTATATGAGCTAAAGAGTCCATCTCTATGCTGAGCTGAAGTGTCCATGAGGTCTAACATGTGTATGAGCTACCCCATCATCTCAGTCGACTTATCTCTTTAATGTGCGCGATAGTTGTCCATCCCAAATAGATAGGATCTAGCGTAACTATCTTTCCTAATCTCATAGGAGTGATTAAGGGCTGAATCATCTCGTCCACTTTGACATGTTCAATGATCCGACAATCTTGAGATTGTGTAATTTCATAGCTAACAACTTAGCTGTTCGACATTCTTCTATATAAAAATTGGAGCCTCAAAGATCCAGGTAAGTCCAATCAAATCCCTTTCAGAGAACCCGTTGCTGTTCTTTTTATTCTCTGCTTTTCTAATTTGAGCATTGGAGGATCTTTGTTGGAGTCACAACCTTTAGTTTGAGACTTGTCTTGCATGTCACTCCAGTGCCAGCATCCCTGCATGAGGACCAGACATCCATCTTCCGACCTCGATCGATTTAAGTAGCAACAGATACTATTAAATTGTATGATAGCTTTCTTTTTTCTGGAATACTCTATGGACCTTTGGGTGCTCTTGAACTGTTTGCATTCTTTTCTCCTTGCTGGGGAGAATTGGATGGCACAAACATACCCTTTTTAAACTCATATGTGTGAATATGCAAACATGCCACCGATATCTCTAGCTAGAAAAGAAAAAAGGATATGAAGAGAGTAACATAGGTCTTGGTATCTTGACCTTTCAAGACTTTTACTATCATCATACCATTGATCAGTAGAAAAAAAAAAGATGGGGTATATCCTAGACTATGATCGAAGTACTTTAATGCTACTCCTACTGATAAATTAAAGTTCTACTGGAAAAATTAAAAACAAGAAATTTAAAAAGAAAATCAAAAATAAATTAAAGATAAATTGGTTCATTGATTAGCAAAAGAATCCCTCTCAATATTATAATTTGATATTTATAAGTAGCTCTTATTAACTGTTAGGACATACGTCACTACTTTAATTGTTGATACTTTCTTTACTAGTTCATGTTATGTGAGCTACTATTATCATACGTAGTAGTTATCTTTCCTCTACCACTCCTACATCTAAGCAGTTGTATTACTACTTTCATATTCTGAATAGTGGTTAGGCATAATTTGTAAAGTCCAGCACTTTTGGCTTGACCTATTTAGCCCGAAAGAAGAGGAACTCATGTACCTCGCATGTGAGTTGCAAGAGAGGAAGAAATACGACTCCAACCAGGAGTCACTTTCTTCTCTGAGTCTGATGAAACATGGCCTCTTAATCTTTAAGTCCGATGGAAAAACAGGCTCCTCGATTGCCTAAAGTCCTAGAGTTGATCTATAAAAGAAGCCTAAATGCCTCTTTTATCGATCAAATCTCCGGCTGCCTTGGATTTATATTTTGGTCAAGATTTTCTTGAGTTTATGGTGAGATTTTTTTCATAAATATGGCCTTGATTTCTTATTGGAGTTGAGATATAGGCTCAAGCTCTCTCTTTCTTATTTACTGTAGTCCCCAAAGCTGCCATTAATGGGCTGATTAGGGCCAGCAAGTCATCATAGATTCAGATGAAAAAGTCTCCCCTATTTCATATTCTATTTTTCTATTTTTTTTCTATTCATTTAGAAATTAGAGCATCAATCTCCTTGCTTAGAATCTTTTTGTCTAATCGATTGCTCCAGACAAAATCAATGTTGATTATGATAGGAGATTGGCATAAGGGGGAAGATGTGGTTGACTAGGTACCGGCATTTAACAGTCCCAATCAATCAAAATAGTATAATCAAATTCTTTAGATCAATAAACATATGCTCAATGAAGACAAGGTAGCAAATTAAAGATTGTTAATGATAGGTCTATGGATAGACAACAAAAGTCGGGTGAAGTAGGCAAGATGAGTGATCATCCATAATACTGGCCTAAGATCCCTTGCCTCATTGAGGTCAACCTGAGGTCTATAAATTAAGAATTTTAGACTCTCAATTGAGTCTAATAAACCAAACAGAGAGAGTAGAGAGAGAAAAGAAGATAGAAGAGAGAAAATAAGGAGATAGAGAGCAAAAAAAAAATTATAGAAATATCCTTTCAATTTTAATCTAATTTTACTTATATCCCTTGACTTTAAAATGTATCGAACTAGTCCTTCAAAATTTTAAAATATTTTAATATGGCCTTATCGTTTACTTACCAACTAACAGTGTAAATTTTTTATTTTAATAAATAAAAATATCTTTTGCTCATATTGGATGGATCACTGGAAAGAAAGAGATGGAGGTGGAGGGAGTTGTTGTGAAGGGGGAGGGTGGGATCATGAAGGTCAGTGTGGAAGGAGAAGATGGCGTCAAATGCCTTATAGATGGGATTGGAGGAGGAGGAAGAGAAGGAAAAAAGGTTAGGAAGAAGAGGATGAGAAAGAAGGGAGAGCACTCTATTGGAAATAGTATCCTAAAGTCAATCGTCAGCTTGTTGACGGTTGTGCTCATTTTTATATTTGTACATGAATTATGAATTAATAAAAATTATTTTGATATTTTTTATCATAAAATATTTCATCTTCTAATGAACTCCTATGTTGTGGTGAAGTCCTTAGGACTATTTAGACTCGATAAAGGAGGATTTGTCGTTTAGTCCTTAAATCTGTTTGCGATTAAATAATACGTTGTTACCAAGGACGACAATGTTTATCAAGTATAGGTCATTGTGTGCCATATAGGTTGGTGGTCCTCTTAACCAATGAGTGTGGAGACACTGGTATGGCATACAGGTGAGATGTAAGGGTACATCTGCACTAAACGTGACCGACTCCGGAGCTATTTTTGCTGTCAAGATTTGCTCTGATGGAATATGGATATAAATATCCCTCCGATCTGAGACCGCCATAGTGACTTGCAAGCAACTCACTGCACTTAGGCACTGGACTACCTGAATTTCTAATTCAGTGACGGAAGGCTGCTGGGTGTAGTCAAGTACTTGACTTGTCGGTGCGTGTGTCAAGATGGGATTGACCACTCTAGTTCAGGAGCTGTGTACAGTCATGTTTCAATTTAGCAAAACTTTGACTAGGGTAGTCTTTGTGAGGAGTCACAGGACTGTTTGAGTTGAGCACAATTCAGATGATCTGATCAGGGTTGACAGTTTAATCCTAAGTCGTCCTAAACACAGGGGTCAAAAGGATGAATTATACAGTAACCATATTCATGTAGGTTCTGAGTATTGCGATTGCGACTATTCGACCTATCTGAATATCGGGTACCATTGCTAGATGGTCACTTCGATTAGTATAAGAATTGGTTCCTGTGCTACCGGCTTAGGTTTGAACCTGTGGGGTCACACATATTAGAGGTTCCTATCTGCTCTGATGGCTGATGTAAAATCCTACATATTTGAGACTCAGTGATCGTGAATCAGGATTCTCTGATCATGAGTTTCACACATTATGGGTACCGGGGTCAAGAGTCCCACTGGTTGAGACTTTTCGATCAAGGTTACATAGCGATGAATTCTGATGTCCGATTGCCCATCGAATTTGGACTCAGTATTTATGAGAGATTTAATTAGTAATTTGATCGCTAATTAACTCAATTTGATTGAGTAATTATTTTTGGATCAAGTCCAATTGAATTGGATTCAGTTGGGTTTGACCCGATTAGGTTAAGAGTTGACCTAATCGTCAAGATGGTTTGGTCCCTGATTTGATCAGGGGTTGGGCTTAGTCAATTTTTGATTTGATTAAAATTTTATTGAGCCTAATTAAGCCTAATTAAGTTGGGTTTAAATTAGTCTAATATGACCTAACTTATTTGGTTCAATTAGGTTGGTTTAAATAATGAAACCACCTTGACCCAATCTCCATGCGCCACCTAACTTCCATTGCACCCATTTGAATTCATGAGAAGGAACTTCTCATGAATTATTTTCTCACGCCAAGCTCTCTCCATGCCCCACTTTAATGTGCCTAATGAATGGATAAGGATGATTGGTTGGCCATTCAAATTCAAAATAAAGTTTGAATTTGAATGGGCAATCAATCTTTGCACCTCATCCCTTTTTTTACGCCCCGTTTATTATATGAGAAAAGGTTTTTCATGAAATCATTCCATGCACAATTTAAGCCATGCCTCACGCCTTTAGTGGATAAGGGATGAGTTGGTGTCCATTTGAATTCAAATGTGCAATTACTCATCTTTATCCTTTCTTTTGGATAAGACGTTTGAGGTTGTTATAAAAGGAGGAGAAGAATGGGGCATGAAAAGAAGAAGATTTTTGGAGAAAAATTCTGGGGCATGAGAAGTCTTGTGTGTGAGAAGAAAGTCCATATCCTTCCAAGAGAAAAAGAAAGAAAAAAAAGAAAAGTGGGTGCAAGGTTTCCGATGAGTTCCCTAGAGTTTTAGCCTGGGGTTCGGAAAGTGAGAAAGTGAGCTACGAGTGTCGTGAGCCCATAAAATTTTAGAAAGATCTTCAACATCCTCTCAAGCACGTCTGTTGATGATCTAGAGTATCTGAAGAATCGACAGACATCGATCAAAGGAGTTCGATCAGCATCGGCCGTCAAAAGGGCTCTACAACGAGCTAGCACTCGTGAGGAGTCGATCAGATCAGGAGCTTCGTGTGGATGATTCGTAGAGGTCAGACATACTGTGTGACTACATCATGATGATCAGACTCTTTCGACGGTGATCAGATTGCGGCGATCTACTATTCGCACAAAGGTATTGTGTTCTGAACACATTACAGTAAAATATTTACTGTTCGAATTTAAATTTTAAATTTAAATACATGCATGCTATATATCATATTTAGATCCTAGTGTAGGATAAATTTATATTAATTAATTAGATTAATTAATATTTTTCTACTTTAAAATCATAATTTTAAAAATTTTTTAAAATTACCATTTTACCCCTGCACTGAATTCTCACAAATGGTATCAAAGCGGGTTCTTAGATATGATATATATATTTGCATGCGTAGATTAAGTTATAATCTAAAAGTTTAAATTTGAAATTTGAAATTTAAAATTTAAAATTTGAATTTTGAAAGTTGTTCGAAATTCAAAATTCAAAAATTTGAAATTTGAATTTTGAAATTTGAAATTCGAAATTCAAAATTCAAAAATTTAAAATTCAAAATTTGAAAATTAAAATTTAAAATTTGGTTAAAATTTCAAATTTGAAATTCAAAATTTAAAATTCAAAATTTGAAATTCAAAAATTTAAAATTTAAAATTTGTTTGAAATTTAAAATTTAAAATTTAAAATTTAAATTTTGAAATTGGTATATTTAGATATACTTGATCCAAGTAGCAAGTAATCGAATTAGGTTGGTTGCCATGGCCGTCCGGTCATAGGAGAAAAGTAGGGTTTAAAGACCCTCTCCTCCCATTCGATGGGGTCTCCTATGGTGGTAGGGGTGTCACTGTAATTAGATCCCATGCAGATGAAGCAGCGAAAGGAATTAAGATGTAAATGTTCAATTATGAAATTTATCATGAATGTGTTAGATTAGATCTAAAGGAATATTCATGATTTATTTTGATTGAGTTATTTTCTGTTATGTAATTAGTAATAGGATTGCTATTTATGAAATGTGCTGATCTATTTGTGAAATGAGTCAACATATTTGATGAATAAAAAAATAAAACCTTTCAAATTTAAAAATTATTTTCGAAATGCCAAACCCTGACCCATCAGTCCAAATACTTAATTAAAAGAATTAAGTGTTGTCTAGTAGGTCTAGAATTGTGAATTAAGATCTAAGACAATTGCATAAACTTGTGGATCAATGGGTTAGATGGATTAGGTCTATAGTTGGGTTAGACCTAAGGTTAGCTTAAAGAAATAGACTAAATTAGAGTAATTGATCAAATCTAATCAAAAATTGAATTAGATTAGGTCAAGGATACTCTAGACTCAACTCCAATAGTTGTAGTTGAATGGGTCCATGTCTTTAACTAGACCAAGATGGACTTAATTCATGGCTACGCGGTGGAACCCTATTTACTAAGTTGATCAAATTAAAACTAATGAACCGGTTGGTGTCTAAGGTAAGTTTGGCAGTTTGACCAGTGGTTTTTAAGCGAGAGCTACTCGCAGTGATTTGATCTCTGACGAGTTAATGGCTTATCCCCACCATTGATCTCACTTACCTGGCCAGCCTGGTGAATTAGATTTTGATTAGATCACTTGGTGATTAGGGCTCACCCATGTCATTAGGTAAATCAGTTTGACTGATTTAGGTGCTCCTAATGCCAGCTTTAATTAAATTCTTTTTAATCTGACTTGGTGAAGTCAGTGGGAGGATTGAAATTGGCTGGATATTTTCTTCTCATCTATCCTTTAATAAAATCTTCAAAAATTATTAGGTCCCTAAAAATGTTTACGTTATATTGATAACTAAGTCATAGCCTCCCATTAAGTGAGTGATAATGAGTCCATTAGTTTAATAATCATTGGAGGCCCAAAGGCCTGGTGCTTATTGACTAATGAAATTATCATTCATAATATGATAATTTGGTTTGAGTCTTTCTGATGGTGATCAGGTTGGCCGGCCAAAGTCGGGCCTGATCATTTATTGGTCCGATTCACCAAATCAAATCATGTTAATGGTTGGACCTAATCAGATCTTTTCAGTGGAGGCCAAAGCCTACTGATTAGGTTCTGGGGCAAAATCAATTACTAGAAGTTGTTTAGAGAAACAACTGGTTATGAACCTACCTATAGATGCACATGGGTTGACGAACCAAAGTTGGGCTCATGTGTAGTCTGTGTGGATTCTAGTACCCACTAAGGAATTAAAGTAATTCCTCGAATTAGAGGTTGAGGCTACCAGTTCATAAAAATATCGGGAGAAACTTTAGACTAAAGTCCAAGTCTTTAGTATTTATAATTTATGTACTAATAGAGGTCTGATTTTTCTTTATGCAGCTATGGCCACTACCCTGTCCCTCCGGTCATTATTAGATAATGACAAGCTCATGGGACCAAATTTCGATAGCTGGTATCGAAAATTAAAAATCATCCTTGAGCATGAGCGGATCCTTTATGTAGTAATGGATCCGGCACCTGAGGAGCCAGCCCCGAATGTTAAAGGGACGGTCTGAGATACTTATCAGAAGTGGTTCAACGATCGCACCACCGTTCAGTGTATTATGCTGGCGGCAATGAATGATGAGTTCAGTCGCAAGTTCGAGAACGCCCAACCACAGGAGATGCTTCAAATGTTGAACGACTCCTTTGGCACGCCTGACGAGGTTGAAAGGCACAAAACTAGTTGTGCCATTTTCAATGCTCGGATGAGGGATGGAGCCTCAGTCACTGATCATGTACTGTACATGATCGAAATGATTGAGCGCCTAAGTAAACTGGGCTTTCCCTTGCGCGAGCAGCTCAGTAAGGATGCGATCCTTAATTCATTACCCAAGTCCTTCCTCTCCTTCCTTACTCATTTTTGGATGACAAAGCCTGCAGTGAACTACCACGGCTTGTTGGGGTTGCTGCAGAACTTTGAGAAGGATCACCAGCTCCATAAGGAGTCGGTGAATGTTGTGGGAGGGTCTTCTTCTGATCGTCGACCCTTTAAGAAAGGGAAGAAGAAGAACAAGAAGAAGAAGAATAAGAAGGTGCAGCTGCATGTTGGGACGTCTGCACAGGGTCAGACCAAGAAGTGCAAGCCCGACCAGAGCCAGACAGAGTGCTTCTTTTGTAAGAAGCAGGGGCACTGGAAGAGGAACTATCCTCTATACATTGCCTCCCTGGACCCGAACAGGCCGAAGAAGAAGCAAGGTACTTATATGATAACACCTTGCAACTTTTTCATTTGTGATACTACTGCCTAGGTATTGGATATCGGAAGCCCTTATTATATTTGTAATTCGATGTAGGGTCTGCAGGTCAGTAGGAGATTTGATGAAGGTGATAGATTCCTGAACGTTGGAGATGGAAGCAAAGTTCCAGTTCTAGCATTAGGAATCATGAACCTTGTAATCAATTCTCGAAATATAATTCTGAGTGAATGTCACTATTATCCAAGCTTTTTATTAAATATTATTTCTGTAGGCCTTTTGGCCATGAACGGTTATCAATTTTTAATAAAAAAAGATGTTTGCAATATCATTTTGAATGGTGTTACAATATTTGTTGGACAACTTAATAATGGAATTTACTTTCTATCACAACCTGTTCATGTGGTTCAAACCTCCAATAAATATCCTAGAATAGATAATATGTCAGAAGTCTACCTTTGGCACTGTAGGCTAGGTCATATCAATAAGAACAGGATAAATGGTTGGCTCAAGAAGGAATTCTTGAAGTAGGTGATTGTGAATCACTTCCAACCTGTGAGTCCTGTCTTCTTGGTAAAATGACCAAATCACCTTTTACTGAAAAAGGTGAGCAAGCCAGTGAACTCTTGGGTTTAGTACATTCTGATGTATGTGGACCCATGAGCTCAAGTGCAAGAGGTGGATATTTCTACTTCATAACCTTTACAGATGACCTATCGAGGTATGGGTATGTCTATTTAATGAAGCATAAGTCGGAGTCATTTGAAATGTTCAAACTATTCCGAAATGAGATAGAAAAATAAATTGAAAAGTATATTAAAACTCTTCGATCTGATCGAGGAGGTGAATACCTTTCCAATGATTTTCTGACATATTTTAGGAAGAATGGGATTCTCTCTCAGTGGACACCTTCTGGAACACCACAACATAATGGTGTGTCTGAAAGGAGGAATCGGACCTTGTTGGACATGGTTTGATCCATGATGGGGTTTGCTGGTCTGCCGATCTTCCTCTGGAGATATGCACTCGAATCGGCTTGTTACCTTCTAAATAGAGTTTCGAGTAAGTCTGTAACCAAAACGCCATATGAGATATGGATAGGACGTAAGCCAGTACTCTCGCACCTTAAGATTTGGAGGTGTCCGGCTTATGTTAAACGTTTAATTACGGACAAGCTTGGACCTAGGTCTGACAAGTATAATTTTATAGGGTACCCAAAAGAGACCAAAGGGTATTACTTCTACCTAGCTGATGAGCAAAACGTGTTTGTCAATCTTAAGGCAATCTTTTTGGAAAAGGAGTTCCTTGGTGAAGGGACTGTTGCCTCTAAGGTCGAACTTGACGAAGTTCGACAGGTGAAAAATCCGACGCAAGTTGCTGAACCTGAATCGGATTTGATTAGATCAGATCCGGAGCCCATTGTTCAAGCACCCTTAAGGTGATCTGGTAGAGTACCACGTCAACCGGATAGATACTATGGTTTCTTGGTCTGGGACAACGATCCTATCGAACTTGATGAAAACGATGAGGATCCGATCACCTACATAGATGCAATGCAGAAATCCGACTCTGAGAAATGGCTAGAGGCCATGAAATTCGAAATGGAGTCCATGAAGGTCAACGATGTGTGGACATTGGTTGACCCATCCGAAGGAGTAAAACCCATAGGGTGTAAGTGGGTCTTCAAGAGAAAGAGAGGCGCAGACGGAAAGGTGGAAACCTATAAAGCCCGTCTAGTTGCCAAGGGATATCGTCAACGTTATGGTATAGACTATGACGAGATGTTTTCTCCTATGGCAATGCTCAAATCCATTCAGATTATGCTTGCGATAGCTGCCCATCTGGACTATGAAATCTGACAGATGGATTTGAAGACATCTTTCCTAAATGGAGAGCTGGATGAAGAGGTGTATATGATACAACCTGAAGAATTCACATCCATAGATGAGTCTAAGGTGTGCAGGCTACAGAGGTCCATTTATGGACTTAAGCAGGCATCCCGGAGTTGGAACATACGTTTTGATAGGACGATCAAGACGTATGGCTTCGTTAAGAACGGAGAAGAGCTCTGCATTTATAAGTGGGCTAATGGTCCAGTAGTAGTATTTCTTGTATTGTATGTGGATGACATTCTATTAATCGAGAATGATGTCCCTGCATTACAGGGAATAAAGATTTGGCTGTCGTCACAGTTCTCCATGAAGGATCTGGGAGAAGCTTCCTACATCCTAGGGATGATGATCTATAGGGATAGATCTAAAAGGTTGCTTGATTTATCACAGTCCACGTACATTGATACTATGCTGAAGAAGTTTAGCATGAAGAATTCCAAGAAAGGCTATCTTCCGATAGGCTATGAAATTTCTCTCTCGAAGAGGGATTATCCGACAACACCTCAAGAGAGAGAGCATATGGGTAGGATTCCATATGCTTCGGCAGTGGGATCTATCATGTATGCCATGACATGTACACGATCAAATATGGCATACTTACTAGGGGTAGTGAGTAGATACCAATCTGATCCAGGGGAGAATCACTGGAAGGTTGTTAAAACCATTCTAAAGTATTTAAGAAATACTAAGGACCAGTGGCTTGTTTATGGTGAATCAGACTTGAGACTTATAGGATTTACAGATTCTAGTTTTCAGTCTGATCACGATGACAGCAAAAGTGTGTCGGGATTTATTTTTACCCTTAATGGTGGGGCTATCTGCTGGAAAAGTTTCAAGCAGCACACAGTGGCTGATTCAGTTTGCGAAGTGGAGTATGTTGCTGCATCAGATGCTGCCAAAGAAGCGGTGTGGCTGAGAAAATTCATCACCGAGCTTGGAGTAGCACCCTCTCTTGTTGGTCCAGTTCTGCTCTACTGTGACAGCTCTAGAGCCATTGCTTAGGCGAAGGAACCAAAGGCACACCAGCGGACGAAGCATATTCTGCATTGCTACCATCTTATTCAAAAATTATGAATCGAGGTGACGTGGATCTTCAGAAGATCGACGGGAAGGAGAACCTGGCTGACCCATTCACTAAAGCCATTGCGGTGAAGGAGTTCGACAACTACAAGTCGAAGATGGGTATTAGATACTGTACCGATTGACTTTAGGCTAAGTTGGAGATTGTTGGGAATAGTGTCCCAAAGTCAATCGTCAGCTTATTGACGGTTGTGCTCATTTTTGTATTTGTACATGAATTATGAATTAATAAAAATTATTTTGATATTTTTCATCATAAAATATTTCATCTTCTAATGAACTCCTATGTTGTGGTGAAGTCCTTAGGACTATTTAGACTCGACAAAGGAGGATTTGTCGTTTAGTCTTTAAATCTGTTCGCGACCAAATGATACGTTGTTACTAAGGATGACAACGTTTATCAAGCATAGGTCGTTGTGTGCCATATAGGTTGGTTGTCCTCTTAACCAATGAGTGTGGAGACACTGGAATGGCATACAGGTAAGATATAAGGGTACATCTGCACTGAACGTGACCGACTTCAGAGCTATTTCTGTTGTCAAGATTTTCTCCGATGAAATATAGGTATAAATGTCTCTTCGACCTGAGACCGCCACGGTGACTTACAAGCAACTCACTGCACTTAGGCACTGGACTACCTGAATTTCTAATTCAGTGATGGAAGGCTGCTGGGTGTAGTCAAGTACTTGACTTATCGATGCGTGTGTCAAGATGGGATTGACCACTCTAGTTCAGGAGCTGTGTACAGTCGTGTTTCAATTTAGCAAAACCTTGATCAGGGTAGTCTTTGTGAAAAGTCATAGGACTGTTTGAGTTGAGCACGATTCGGATGATCTGATCAGGGTTGACAGTTTAACCCTAAGTCATCCTAAACACAGGGGTCAAATGGATGAATTATACAGTAACCATATTCATGTAGTTTCTGAGTGTTGCGATTGTGACTATTCGATCTATCCGGACGTCGGGTACCATTGCTAGATGGTCACTTCGATTAGTACAGGAATTGGTTCCTGTGCTACCGGCTTAGGTTCGAACCTGCGGGGTCACACACATTAGAGGTTCCTATCTGATCTGATGGCTGATGTAGAATCTTACATGTTTGGGACTCAGTGATAGAGAATCAAGATTCTCTGATCACAAGTTTCACACATTATGGGTACCGGGGTCAAGAGTCCCACTGGTTGGGACTTTTCGATCAGGGTTACATATCGATGAATTCTGATGCCTGATTACCCATCGGATTTGGACTCAGTATTTATGAGAAATTTAATTAGTGATTTGATCGCTAATTAACTCAATTTGATTGAGTAATTATTTTTGGATCAAGTCCAATTGAATTGGATTCAGTTGTGTTTGACCCGATTAGGTTAAGAGTTGACCTAATCGTCAAAATAGTTTGGTCCCTGATTTGATCGGGGGTTGGGCTTAGTCAATTCTTGATTTGATTAGTATTTTATTGAGCCTAATTAAGCCTAATTAAGTTGGGTTTAAATTAGTCTAATTGGACCTAACTTATTTGGTTCAATTAGGTTGGTTTAAATAATGAAACCACCTTGACCCAATCTCCATGCACCATCTCACTTCCATTGCACCCATTTGAATTAATGAGAAGAAACTTCTCATGAATTATTTTCTCACGCCAAGCCCTCTCCACGCCCCACTTTAATATGCCAAATGAATGGATAAGGATGATTGGTTGGCCATTCAAATTCAAAATAAAGTTTGAATTTGAATGGGCAATCAATCTTTGCACCTTATCCCTTTTTTACGCCCCATTTATTACATGAGAAAAGATTTCTCATGAAATTACTTCATGCATAATTTAAGCCATGCCTCACGCCTTTAGTGGATAAGGGATGAGTTGGTGTCCATTTGAATTTAAAATTTGATTTGAATTCAAATGTGCAATTACTCATCTTTATCATTTCTTTTGGATAAGACGTTTGAGGTTGTTATAAAAGAAGGAGAAGAGTGGGGCAAAAAAAGAAGAAGATTTTTAGAAAAAAATTCTAGGATGTGAGAAGTCTTGTGCGTGAGAAGGAAGTCCATATCCTTCCAAGAGGAAAAGAAAGAAAAGTGGGTGCAAGGTTTTCGGTGAGTTCCCTAGAGTTTTAGCCTGGGGTTCGAAAAGTGAGAAAGTGAGCTACGAGTGTCATGAGCCCACAAAATTTTAGGAAGATCTTCAACATCCTTTCAAGCACATCTGTGGATGATCCAGAGTATTCGAAGAATCGACAGACATCGATCGAAGGAGTTCGATCAGCATTGGCCGTCAAAATGGCTCTACAATGGGCTAGCACTCGTGAGGAGTCGATCAGACCAGGAGCTTCGTGTGGAATATCCGCAGAGGTCAGACATGCTGTGTGGCTGCATCGCGACGATCAGACTCTCCCGACGGTGATCAGATTGCGGCGATCTACTACCCGCACAAATGTGTTGTGTTCTGAACACATTACAGTAAAGTATTTACTGTTTGAATTTGAATTGCAAATTCAAATACATGCATGCTATATATCATATTTAGATCTTAGTGTAGAGTAAATTCATATTAATTAATTAGATTAATTAATATTTTTTCACTGTAAAATCATAATTTTGAAAAAATTTTAAAATTATCATTTTACCCCTGCACTGAATTCCCACACACTCATGGGTGGGTTTAGAGGAGGAGAAAGATGATGAGAAGAAGTAGATAAGGAGAAAGGAAAAGGAGGAAGAAAGAGGGGTAGTTGGCAAAAAAGGCGAAGGTGGAGGAGGAGGAGATGGAAAGAAGAGATGGTGGGGCTTGGAGGAGGAGAAGAAGTGGGAGAGGAGGAATGAGGAGAAGGGGAGAAGGAGGAAAGAGGTTTATTGGTGAGGTGGGCATAGATGGAGGGAGCCATCATAGAGGGAGAAGGCTCACAAGCAGGCTTGGAGGAGGAGAAAGAGGAGGAGGAGGAGGAAGAGAAGGCGGAGGAAAAGTAGATGAAGAGAAAGAGGAGGGGGAAGGAGGGTCATGGGTGAGCTTGAAAGAGGAGAATGAGAAAAAACTAGAGGAGAAGGAAGAGGAGGAGGGGAAGGAAAGATCATCGAGGAAGGGGTGGAGGTGGTAGAAGCCAATGTGGAGAGGGATATGGGTGCCTTGGAGGAGGACAAGAAGTGTGAGAGGAGAAAGGAGAGAAGGGAGAAAGGGCTTGGAGGAGGATGATGAGAAGAAGAAGAAGATGAGGAGGAAGAGAAGGATGGAAAGGAGGGAGGAGAGATGTCGGCATCAGACATGGAGAAGGAGAGCAATCGGAGAGAAAGGAGAAAGAAGATAGGGATATGGATAGTTTAGTTATTTGATAAAATAATAATACCATTTCATGAATGAGGATAAATAATAAGATCATATTGAAAGATCTTAAAAATTTGAAAGACTAGTTTAACACGTTTTAAAGTCGAGGGATATAAATGAAATTAAACTAAAGTTGAAGGGATGTTCCTATAATTTTTTTTATAAGAAAAAAGAAGAGAAAAATAAGAGAGACATAGTGCCTCTCTCTTCTCCACCAAAGGAGCAGAAGAGGGCTTACCCAAGTAGTTACCATGGCTGGAGAGTGTTGGTCCATGGCAGCATCTAGCAATAGTGGTAGTGGTGATGGTAACTAAAATCAAAAAAAAATTAGAAAAAATAAGAGACCATGGTGATTATATGTTGGGTTAAGCCTGACCCGCTTACCGGTAGCTAAGCTCCATTGCATGATCATCCATGCTTGAGGAGAACTTGGTTAAAAACAAAGGCATGATGGCAATGTGAGCATAGCTAGCAAGGAGAAAACAAATAGAAAAAAAATAAAAAAATAAAATATGGATAGGGGTGACTTCTTCATCCGAATTCGATGACTTGCCGGCCCTAATCAACTCATCAATGGCAACTTTAGGGACTAAAATAAATAAGGAAGAGGGGGCTTGAGCCTTTACCTCAACTTCAATAGAAATCAAGGTCGCATTGATGGAAAAATCTCATCGAAAATCTAAGGAAATCTTGACTAAAATACAAATCTAAGATAATTGGAGGTTTGATTAATAAAAGAAGGATTGGGGCTTCTTTTATAGATCAACTATAGGGCTTTGGACAATCAAGGAGTCTAATTTTTTTATCAGACTTGAAGATTAAGAGTCCATTTTTCATGGAAGAAAAAAGTGACTCTTGGTTGGAGTCATATTTCTTCCCCTTTTCTGATTCACATGCAAAGTATGTGAGTTCCTCTTCTTTTGGGCTAAATAGGTCCGCCCAAAAGGGGCAGGCTTTACATTCTCCCACCTTCGCAATACCTATCGAATTCTCTTAATCTCTTTTAAAAGAACAATAATCTTCCAATCTTAGATTAAAATACCATAATTCTTTATCCATGAAATTATAATCGGCCCAATCTACTCTTATCATAAATAGTGAGTATCAGATACTCACCATGATCTACATCTTAACACTTTCATGATTCAATAATTAGAATTTTATCTTAGGAAAATCTTAAACCTCTATATCCAGATTAACTAACAATGTCAAAGCTAGAAAAAAATATTTATGGCAAAATATTCTAGGTTTAAGCCTAAGTAAAGAACCATTAATTTGCTAACAATGAATCAATAAATTTGAGATGCCCAGTGTTTTATCTAGTATTATCTATAATAGGAGAACCTACTAATGAAATTACCTAACTATATCAGATTAGCCCAAATATCAAATAATATTGTCCTTCATTTTATCTAGGAAAACTAACTTAGGTCATCCTTCACTTTATCTAGGAAAACTAACTTAGGTCATCCATTATAATTTTTTATCAAAAAATTATTATTTCTATCTAGTTTCAAAATAACTCAAACCACCACACTTCCACTACATGCTCTAATCTAAACCTATCGAATCCTCCATGTTCATTGAATAAATTCGATAAAAATACTTTACTTTAGGACTAAAAAAGATCCAAAATTTCAAATTTTTAAATTGAACTTTTATTTGAGTCTCTTTATCCCCAATTTACCTCGAACACATTCATCATGATTAATCCTTGAGCCTATTGCTAGCTTGAAGGTATTATAAAAATTTTATCACCCATCTAGAACTTAGTAAATGTGGAACAAATTGGAAGTGGATAAATCCTGAATTTTCTTGTCAATCAATTAAATAATTTCATATGACTTCTCTTGTAAAAAGATTAACTCCAAACTCCAATAAATTAGAAGATACCAACTCAATATTTTTACGAGTAGAATCAACTCAATTATTTTTTATAGAGCTTTCTTCATCACAACCTTAGCATCAATCGATAAACTCATCCAAAATCTTGACTTTTATATATTAAATTCATATAAGCCTCTCAAAACTAATTTCTCCACTCAATCCAACAATACTTAGAAATGTAAATATTTGACTTGAAGTTCCACACACCCAATAATCTCTAACATATATTAGAAAAATCAAGTAATTCAATCCAAGGATGATAGTTTAAATTATCAAAAATTTCACCAAGATGTGTACCCCATATCCTCGCAATAAATCTAATCCACCCAATAAAAAATTATATGTATTTACAGTATTACAAATATATTTTCTTCTACATGCCAGTTTATTCATAATCCATATAAATATTCAAACTATGAAGAATATTCCATTCTAATATTATGAAACTCTTTTTTTAAGCCACATCCTAAACAACTTCTTCTTGATCATAAACTCAAAACTGATATCCAAATAGTGAATAATAAAACTAAAGTGCGGTCATGGTTTGCACCCATATCAAGTTTGGGATCTCAAATCACTTAAATGATAATGGAATAAATACACATGACATAATATAGTGTAACACTATATTTCATAATCAAAGCCCCTTGCAACCATCTTAGGCCAACCTGATCATTGAGATTAGAGACAAAAATCATGCAACTCCTTTGCACTCATCATCTTCCAAACCTTAGGCACAAATTGTATTATAATACCTAGTGATCTAAAATCTAACCTTTGAACCCTTTTTTGCTACTTCTATCATGTCTTTAATGATCATAAATTTAAGTTCAAATACTACTTAAGTTACAATCCCTAATGATTATAGTCTAAGATTTGATACCATTTATAATAACCTAAAATCTTACTCAAAAAGATTAGTCAAAAGGTATTATTTGGATTTCTTAATTCTATATAAGTACCTATGATCTTCTCAGCGAATAACCAATATGCAAATAATGCATGCTTGCATGGATCCTTACACAATTGTCTCGCTTCTCCCATATTTTGGATAGTGGTAAAGTGAGTATAACTATCATCCTTGGACTCTATTCTACTAAGATATCATCATAGCTTGATAACTCTTACTCTGAGTAGTATACCGCATTCATTTGCACTGCACCCTTAGTCTTTTGACCGTACCTCCTTTAGTATATTGTCCTTTAAATCACAATTGATCTCGATATAGTATAAAAAATGCCTCCCACATCTCATGGTTAAAACTTAGGACGATGATGGATAGATCTAACACCGCATCCAGTGATCTAATCTTTGAACTTAGATGTCATCTAATTTGATCGATTTGAAGACCATGTAGGATTTGATAGTGGAGAAACTTAAACATGAGTAGCAGTTAGAAATTATGAAGGATTTAATAGAGGTAAGACTTATAGCAGAACTTGGCTCTAGGCTTCTAAGCATGGTGGATACAATTGATCTAGAGGAGAAGGTGCCTAATAGTATAGCTGATGCCCCTCAATATATAGATTTACAATAGAAGAGGTGCTGCCACCTTTGAAGGTGGTTGCCCCCAATCCTCAAAGTAGGGACAAGTTACATGAAAAGCTAATTGAACTATTATCCTCTATCCATTATCACTTAAGGATATGACTCTTATAAAAAGGACTGGTGTCTGCATAATTTCACTAAATTTTTTTTAACAACTATCTATAAATCGAGATAGCTAAAAATTATCTTGAGCTCAAATATTGGTTTAACTTTAACTTTTAACACCAATATTGGTGTTAAATCTTGAGCTCAAATAATCTTGAGCTCAAATATTTAGTTTAGACCTTAAAAGAATAAACATATAGCAGCTATTTTTTTTATTAAAATTATTATATCTATTTTTAGTAGATCAAATATGATAATAAAAATTATATTTCAAGTTTACCATGGGATTGAGGGTTCATCATTTTTTTCATATTGATTGTACTAAAAAATATCATTGTAAATCTTTATTACTGTCCTGCAGCTATAATATGCTTTATACCATCAGTCATTGGAGGTGTAAATCAATTTTAAAGTTTTCTTGCATGTAAATTTTACTCCATAATTATAAAGAATTAAATAATTTGAGATTATTTTATAAGTAAGTCATTGATTATGATATAATATTATACTATATCTGGAAGTCATGTGGATTTAATTTAGTTGATTCTTTAATAAGTTTTTTTTGGTGGCAGCTTCTTGCATAGGGTTAGCGATAATTTATTATTTTTGTTTCAAAAATTTTATAGAAGTAATTGATGCATTTATCTTATAGTAATTTTTAGATGCATTTAGAGTATAGGAAATAATTTTTAATTTTTTTATTGAATTTGTTATCTTAAAGTACTATGTTATATCCTATATTATTTTTGATAATCTACTATTTCCATCATCTGTATATCGAGGATGTTGATAAACATTTTTTTTTCTATATGAAGAAAAGAAGATAAATATTTTAACAATTACAATATCAATGGTCCCAACAAAAAGTATCAAAAAAATTATTTCGATATATTTTGATGGTTATATGTATTAAAATAATAATAACTGAACCTTCTCTTTTCTTTTCATAGATAATGTTTGGTCAAACTCTTCAACAAACTTGACCTAGAAAGTGATGGATACTTTTTGATTTCTAGAAACTAAATAAAAAGATTATGTGGATTTGACAATATCAACCCATTCAAAGATAAGGAAACATGAAGGAATGAAAATATTTTTGCATAATAATAACTAAAAAAGAATTGGGTCGATATATCTTATTTTAAATCTTCTATCTCTAGATTTTTTTCATAAACCAACTTCTATCTAACAAGTATTTGATCAAGAGATCTAAAAGCCCCAATATGGCTTATGACATCTGCAAAGCAAATATGTTAATCTAGTAAAATTCTATTTTTCAATATCAATGAATAATGGTGGCAAAAGTTTTTGCATATCTGTTAAATAAATACAATTATAATTTCTAGGTTGGAGGTCATTGAATTCAATAAAATTTAACTTTTGAAGAGGTATGGAGCTGCTATCAACATCAATTTGCTGCACAATTATCCATCTATTAAAATATATAATATATTGATGGAAAGCGGCCCTAAAACTTTATTTATTTGGAGCAACATTGATTTTTCAAAAAAATATATATATTCTTCAATTAGAAAGTTCTTAAACTGTATAGCATTTTCTGTATGTACTGATACTTGAATTGTAATCCCTTATATAAAATAAATTTACAATAAAATTAAGATAGTATATGTTTATATAAAAAAATTAGAGTGAACCCAAAGTCTCTGATACAATTTTCACAAAATCAAACATATAAATAATCTAAAGCATATACCATAAAAAAATATATCCAACATGGATCAAAAACCATAAATAATTTTTCTAAACCAAACCTAATTGAATCGGACCCTGCATCTCTTTTTTTCTCAATTTGAGTTACCAAGCGAGCTAAGAACTGGACTTTTTTGTAAAGCTCAACATAAAATATGAAATCATGCCAAAAAGCCAACTACATCATAAATGTGATTGGCACAGATCAAATTTGCAGAGTAAATTATGGCTTAACAAAGAATAATGAATGAATATTTCATTCCGGGCTTTCTTCAAACTTTGGCCGGAACTAGTATTGAGTTGGATCAGCGATACATCCACATGAAATAGAAAAAATAACTGGATCATATAAAATCACCCAAACTTACGCTGAAATCTTTCAGGCCTAATCCATAAGTTGGCCTAAAATTAGTCCAACTTAATACATCTATAGTCAGACCAAACCCATAAACAAATCACTAATTATTAAATTATAATCATAATTATTTTAAAAATCCAATGCGTTTATACCCAAACCCAATGCATGTATGTGTTTCAGTATTGGATCTTAAAATTTATCTAAAAAATCTGAAAAATCCATACAAAAATGCAATACATGATTTAAAGAAATGCGGATAAATGAAAACTTGGACTAAACTAAGCAAATTACATAAATCTCTTGTTTTAACAAAAAATATTTTCATACAATGACTGATAAAGTAATTCCAAAATCTCTACTGATATTAATGGATCATATTATTTGAATCTCAACTAATATGTTAAATTTAAAAATAGATAATTTATTTTATTTTGCAAGATTTAATATACATAAATGAGGAGAGTCAAGATAGACACCACCACCATCACCGAAGTTTTAGAAGATAGGATTGGACTCATTATAATAGTGGATAGAAATATAGGGGGTTTAGGATTATCATGTGGGTCTTATACAAAGTTTCATAATAATCATTGGAGGAATTTTTGTAATATTTTTATGATATCAATAATAACCAATAAAAAGATAAGTCAATTGGTGATTCTATGGTTCTTTATTTTTACATCCTCATATTACATAATTATGTTTTTATTTTTTTAATTCTCATAATAAATTATGCCAAAAGCACATTAGAATCATTAGTATTTGTGAAAATATTTTTTTCATTATAATCTAATGGACTTCTAATAGTATCTTTTTGGGCCATCATCCATGACAAGCATCTAAATCTAAACAAAGTTTGTCCACTCCAAATGCCTAAAGATCGAACCATCAAATCCTTATTTTTTTTTCTTTTCTAGAATATTCTAGAGAACTCCACCCACTTCTATCACCTTCCTCCTCCAAATTCCTAACCCCTCTCCATTTGTCTCCTTCCTCAATCATCTTCCACTTGATGGATCCAATGGTATCCACCACACTATTCTCTACCCCTAAATGGATTTGAGAAGATCCACCTACTTTCATTACTTTTCTCCTTTGAACCTCACCCCTCTCCATTCCTCTCCTTCCTCTATCATCTTCCACTCCATAGTTCTGATAGTATCCACCTTAATCTCACTCTTCTCCTCCATAGACCTAAAGAGCTCCACCCCAATCTCAATCTTTCCCATGATACTAGAATCTTTTCATCCCTATCCCTATCTGTTCTCTCTACTACCTAGTTCTCCGATCCCTCCTCATCCCCTTCCCATTATTTGCTTCCTTCTTTGGTCTCTTTTCATCCATTACTACCTTAAGCCACAGAAAGAATGGATCCTGGCATAGCCGACAATCGATCTTTATCTTTATCACTCTCTCACCCTGTGCTTATGGTGGTGATGGATCAAAATCCACCCACCCCATCGAGAAAAATAATCGAGGATATCTTCGGCCCCGTTCACCCCATCTTTGGTCAGTGAGAGCTACTGACAATGGATCTCATTTTCTAACCACCTATATATAAGTTTCTTACCTTTTCTTTCTTATTTTTGTATGTTTTTTCTTTCACCTACTTCATCTTCTCTCCTACCTCTTTGGTAATCTGCACATACCTAACCCTAACCCTAACCCTAATTACAACTTTAATCCTAATCTTAATCCTAAATCAAAACCCAACCCTAACCTCAATTCTAACCATAATCCACACCCTAACCTTAGCACTAACCCTAACCCGAACCTTATCCTTGGCACATACCATAATTCTAATCCTAACTATAAACCAAACTCTAACCCTAAGCCTATCGTTAATCCTAAGCCTATCCCCTAGCTATAACTGGTAATACAATGGGTTGACCTATCAACCCACTAGCCCAAACCCTAGTAATTCAACCCATTAGTCCATTAACCCACTGCCCAATAACCCAACAAGTTGACTCGCAAATCTACTACCTAATATCCTAACCCGTTAACTTTCTAGTCCAAATCTAATAGTCAAATCCTTTGTTTTTCAAAGGAAAGGAAAGAGCCTAAGTTCCATGTCAGATCCATCAATTAATCCTTCCCAAAGCTTGATTAAAAATAAATAAAGCTTAGAGTCAAGGCCTAGGCCGAAGCCTGACCCATGCTTATCTAGGCCCAATCCATGCTCAGCTGGCTCGGCCATGTTCACATACTTGTTTTCTTAGAAAGGAAAGGAGAGGCCGTATGAGGTTGATCAATTGGGCCCAAAACTTAACTCTAAACAAAAAGGGTCTTTAGGACCGAAGAATGGCCCATGCTTAGACAGGCCCAATCCATGCTCAGCTATACTTAGCCCTTGTTTAAATACTTTCTTTTCTATTTTTTTCTCAAACACAACCCCTTCACTAGTTCCACTAACCCTCCATAGTGTTGCCCTCCTCCCTCTTCTCCATATCGGCCCTCTATTCCTGATATAGCACAAAAGCGATGTAGGATGGCTATTGTTTCCCTTGGCAACCTATTTATGTTGCAATGAAAAAAAAAGAGAAAGCATAAGAAAGAAATCTATATTTCTGATATGGTTTTAACTAGTAATGCCGTCTCTTTCTCAGATGTAATATTGGAAGAGAATGGTCACAATATACCTGCAGCAACCCTCAAAAAACTTGATGAAAAAGAGAAACAAGAGGAAAAAAATAGATGACTAGGGATGGTTACATTTATCGGATACCTTCAGCAAAATTTTAATGACCACTAGTCTCTAGGCATGAAGATATAATATAGTACAGTCGTGTGTGCTGTTGCCTCCCCATTCCTCTGCAATGAGGATTACTATGATCCGCATAGTATGGCCACATGCTGTGCTGCCTCTATGTTCTTGTTTTATATAGTCTTTTTTTTTAATTTTTTTTTTCTTCATTTTATTTTCTCTCCTCTATTCCAAGTGCCAGTGGAATCGATATGCTCTTTTTTGATTTTTTTTTTTCTTTCTTCTTTCTCTTCTACTCGTCCCTTCAAAATAAATATGTGTTTTCCTCTATTCAGCAGCATTAATGACCTGTATGGTGTAGTAACTAACAGGTAAGTTTTGTCTTCCCCATTCTCATTATTATTTTTCTTCTTGTATCCAACAATCAACACGCGTCTCATTATAGGTTGAACAGGAAAAAAACTAGGCCACATACAACAGCAAATATGCCTAAAAAATGCCTAGTCTACTGACACATGGAGCATCCACCTACCTCCCCATATCCAACAGTCAACACATGTCCTACGATAGGTTTGATAGAAAAAAACCTACGGTATATACAACAGCAAACATATTCATAAAATGCCTAATCTATTTGCATACGAAGCACTCATCTACCAATGTCTAGACGAAGCTCTTGTCAACACATGTCATTTTGGGAGAGCTTCAAACTCTCTTTCAATATATTACATAGATCTTCACACACACACACACACACACACACACACACACACACACACACACACATATATATATATATATATATATATATATATATATATATATATATATATATTTCTTGAAATCTATGATGCATTTTGTTTTAGGTTATGGTTCTTGAAATCTATTGATTAAGTCATGGAATTAATAAATTTGAAGTGTTAAAACATCTTGCTAATATATGATTTTAATCTTTTTATATAATCTTTCTTGCAATTAGTTCGATTTTATATTATTCTTCATGATTGCAATATCTTTTTTTAGTCCATTTATTGTTTGTCATAAATTTGTAGTTTATAAAACATGTCTATAGAAACCAAAAATATCGGATGCCTATGAGCATTTTTTGCTCAAATGATTGGTTTTGTTGGACTATGAAATTTTTATCTTATTATTATTTTCCTAGTTTTAGATTTATATGGGTACTATTTTAATTTCAATGTTTTTGATCTATGTATTTTTTTATATGTCTTGTTGATCTTTTCTTTGAGAAAAATTGTAGTTTCTCTAATAGTTAAGATATTTGTTTACTTTAGCTGGAACTTTATATAATTTTTTGAGACAAAAATAGAGAAGAAATTATATATCATCATTATTTTTGGCTAGAGAGCATTTTATAATATAATACTACAAAGTTTTATTCTTTTCTATGGCTATGACTAATACCACTAAGATGGTTATTATTGCGGGGAGTTTAGTCCCACATCGATTGTGAGTCAGGAGTACTCTACCTTATATGAGATAAGAGATCCTCTCTCTTGCTCTCAAGAGGCACATTTTGGATCGAATCTCAGAGGACAAAGCCATAAGGCTCGACAGCTGCAAGTATACCAGCTACGGCCCAAGAGCCATAAGCGTATAAGCTACGGTAACTACAAGCATAACAACTACGATCTAAGCATGATAAGTGTATAAGCTACGGTATGCACGCAGTCAAAACAGATAATATCTCTTGTCAGAATGAGCCCTCTATCTGTATAAGTCCCGAAGTCTCCTAATCATACTACGGTATACATGCGGTCAAAACAGATAATGCCTCTTGCTGGGATGAGCCCTCTTCCATATGAGTTCGAATCCCTTGACCACAATAAATAGCGCTGGAAATTTAGTCCTACATCGATTGTGAGTCAGATGTACTCTGTCTTATATAAGATAGGAGATCCTCTCTCCCTCAAAAGATATCTTTTGGATCAAAATCCAGAGGATAAAGTCATGAGACCCGACAGCTACAAGCGTACTAGCTACGGCCCAAAAATCGCAAGTCTATAAGCTATGGCAACTGCAAGCATAACAGCTATGGTCCAAAGGTCACAAGTGTATAAGCTACGGTATGCACGCGATCAAAGCAGACAATACCTTTTATTGGAATGAGCTTTCCATCCGTATGAGTTTTGAAGTCTCCTAACCATAATAGATATTATTATAAATTATTCTCAATATTTTTTTATATTTCAGGGATGATCTACTGCATGAAGTTTTTGTCCTATCCTTTTATGGTAATCCCGTACTTGCTTTGTACTAAGATAAAGATCTTATATTTTTTCAATGCTTAGATATAGAATATACTTGTCCTTCTTATTACCTTTTTCTCTAGTTGTAGAAATATATTTTTATGCTTTTATGATATTTAAAAACTTAATTTAGGTGTTTAATTAACTTAATATATTGTTTGGCAATTCTTGTAAGAAGGGCTACTCAAACTATTTTTAATACAATATTTCCTCAAAAGATCTATTTCTTTCTTCTATTTTTCTAATATCTTGATATATGCAGTGGCGGATGTAGGTTATTAAATGTGGGGTCAATTGATTCCATAAAAAAATATAAAAAAATATTAGTTATATATATTTATTATTAAAAAAAGTTAAATTTAACCCTATTAATTTTATGAATTGGCCTCACATCTTATACAAAGTTTTGAAGAAGTAAAAGATAGAAAAAACTATATCAAAAGTTCAAAAAAATAATTATGACCTACATTCTCTCTTTTTAAGAACTTTCATATCCTATCTCTCTCTCCTTCTTTCTCTTTCTTTGTTAATTATTTCTTTATTATCATTTAATATTCCACTCCAACTCCATCTGTCCATCTTTTATATTTAAACTGCACATCCATTTATTTTTTATATCCTAGAAGGATCACATCAAAAGATAAAAAGAGTAATTATGATTTACATTCTTCCTCTTTAATGACTCACATATCCTACCTCTCTCTCTTGTCATTTTGATCTCTCTCCCCCTCTCTCTCATTCTTTCTCTTTCTTTCTTTTTCTTTATTCATGATTTTTTTATTTATATTTTAATGCCTCACCCCAACCCATGATCCCCATCCATCCACCTTTTAAATTTAAATCCATATCGATTTATTTATTTTTATCCTAATTAATCCAAATGCAAAAGAAAACCATATGTTCTTCTTATCTTTCTTCTCAATTTAAATTAGATATGTCTCTTTTAGTCTTTTTTTTTATAATACTCTTTTAGTTTTTTTTTTTTCTTCTTATTTTTTTCACTCATATCAAATATATATGATTAGAATAATTTTTGATTAGTCATTATAATTTTAACATTTAATAATATCTAAGATTTTGCTATGATACTTTTTTATAATATTTTATTATAAAAAATATTTAAGATATTATATGTTATTATTTTTATATATTTTATTTTTTAAAAAATAATATATTATTATTATTATTTTCTTTCTCTTCTATGGTTCTTCCATTTGTTTTATTATATTGACCCTACAAAATAAAATTTTTGGATCTGCTGCTGGATATATGTCCCTATTTGAATTATCAATCAGGATTTCATAATATAAGAAAGAACTGACATAGTTAGACATTAAAATATTTTAATTTTTGATGAATTTTAACTCCAAATAGGTTTTTTCTTATTTATCTCACTTTTATATTCTAAGTTCGTATAATTGAGAAGCTTAATTAACCAATGATTTTTATATTTAATCTGAAATTTAAGATAGCGTCCTCTCCCTCTGCTATTGTTATCTTATTAATGACTTTGTTCTTCAACCCAATTTATATACATATTATCAATTTAATGATTATGTTAGTTCTATTTTACTAGCAATTTTTTCATAATATCAATTTTAGATTTCATATCAATTTTTTTAATAGATGGTAAGTAGAACACATGCTTAACATATCAATTTTTTTAATAGATGGTAAGTAGAACACATGCTTAAGAAAAAATAGAAGATATTTTTGTTTAGATATTCATGATATTTTCTTCACATGCCAAAGCTGGACAAGTGAGCATACTAATCTATTTTAACTATATATTGTAAATGGCCGGATGAAACTCCAAGATAAAATCAATGAGGATTAATGGATCAGTACGCATTCCCATATTTCTGTCATACATCATGACATCAAGATAAATTTACAAAACAATATGCATTCTGCTTCTGTTATTTATATCTAAAATAAAAAATAGTATATATTATAATACAAATAATATGATTTTCACAAGATTTATTCATCTATGCCAAACCTCCAAAATTATCCAAAAAACTTGTAATTAAGAAATTGAAAACATTCATTATGACATATGAAATAGTTTGTTAAGCCCACATAACCAAACTTGTGAGCGGAACTAATTATATCAGTACAAATCCAAAACACAAATAAGAAAGCCCGTAGGTAATAAAAAATGCTTCAACGTTTCTCAGTGCGTAAAATCTCTCTCCTAAATTCCTATACTCGCCTTCACCACCTGATGCTCCTCCACTCTCCCTTCCCTCCTCACCTTCTCCTCCTCCGCCCTCCTACAAAACACCACCCACGCGTTCGCCTCCAACGCCACGCACACCCCTATGAGCGTCGACAAGGCCAAGCAGTATCCCAGCTTCCAGTAGGACCCACCGAGCCCCATCACCTCAAACCCCTGGAAAACATTCACCACCCCCAACACCACACACCCATACCCCACAAAGTGGTGGTAGGACTTCCAGTACTTCCTGTACCTATTCGTAGTCTTTGGCCGGAACAGCAGCGCCGCCGCCTGCAGCCCCCCGGTGACAAACGCCGCCACCCCGAGACCGCGGTGCAGCGTATATGTCACCCCCGGCGACGCCCTCCCCATTATAATCCCCATCGAGAACCCGACGGTCCCCAACAAGAATCCGACGATCTGCACCGCCGCATGTCCGTAGAACCACGTCGGCCGCACCGACGTGCACTGCCTCAGGTACCGCGCCACCGTCACCCCGACCGGCAATAGAAACCCCCATGACGCCGCATTTAGCACCCCATGCGCTGTCCGGAACCAGCTCGGCACTGCCGGGCCCATCTCCGTGGCCTTCGAGAGAACATCGATGGTGGCTCGCGATGCGAGGTCCGACGGTGACGTCGGGTGGATGGTAGGGGAGTATCCCTGCACGTAGAGGCCGTGGTTCCACACGTGGTTGATGCGGGTGCGGTTGGGGGAGAGCCGGAGCGTGGCGAAGATGTGGAGGCCGGCGCCGTCTCGGACGGAGCTGTCGCTGCGGAGCATGGCGGAGGAGGAGAGGAGGGGGAGGTCGAGGGGGCGGGAGACGAGGGGGGAGCGCTGGAGCTTGACGCCGGGGTCGAGGATGAAGGGGAGGAGGAGGAGGCCACCGGAGGAGGGGTCGGAGAAGGCAACGAGGGCGCGGGTGCCGGTCATGGCGGGGGAGTCGGGGTTGAGGCCCCACGCGACCCAGCCGGAGGGGGAGATGAAGGTGCCGGAGAAGGCGAGGTCAAGAGTGGCGTTGTGGGGGTGGTAAGTCCATGCGAGGGAGGCGCCTTGTGTGGGGAGGTTCATGCATTTTTGATAGGTTTTGATTGGGGTGGAGGTGGTGCACCGGGGGGCGGCGGAGGCGGCAGTGACTGTTGTTAGTGGGATGGAGAGGAAGAGGAGGAGGAGAGACGGGAGCATGGTGGTGGTGGTTGTTGTTGTTGTTGCTGCTGTTGCTGTTATTGAATGGAAGGGAGGGAGGGAGGGAGGGAGGGGGTGGGGTTATTGTGGGAGCGATTTGTGCAGTGTTCGTGTCAGTGGAGTAAGGTGAGAAAGGCAGTGTGGAATGAAGCGTGTCTTGTAGTGGGCTTAGCTTTGAGGCTAAGCGAAGGGAAAATGTGCATAGTGGGGTTTGGTTTGGTGGGTGCAATTGAACGTTTGGAATTTTCGGATTGTTATCGAAAGAGTGTTTGTGGGGAGGTGATTGGGGTGGGGGAATGATTATTGTTTATTGCTTTTTGTGCTTGGCTTTGAAGGCAAGGTCGGGTGCGGGACCTCAGCCATGGATTTGTGGGCTGTTGGGGTTGTGATGGGCACATGGAAGGCCATGCACCGGGCAATATACAAGCATATATGATGGCAACAGAAAGCATTATTTCATAAAAATAAATTGAAATAGTTTTTTCTTTTCCTGTTTAGTTTCGTAAAACTTTAGCTTAATGTTAAACTTAGTGGATTTGATAGAAGATTATGACTGATTATTATAGTGATAAGGAATAATTATCTTTCTTGATGGTGTTCTTAGAAAAAAAAAATCAAGTAATTAAGATGGGCCAAAAAGAGATCTAGCCTATCAAGATAAACTGTGAAACTTCAGTCCATAGGCATTTAGAATACTATTTGGACTTGAAACTTGAATTTGCCTAATGACAAGATAATTTAGCACTATGCTGTGCCTATGCCCTAGTAAATTACTAGCTAGTTGTGAAAAAAATCAAATCAATTCAAGATATTCAATAGGCAAACAATTGCAACAAGAAACTAAGGTCTAGTCGTGGCTATCTTTAATTTCAAAGCTAGCCAGGTTTGGCTTGAAGGAGATTCAGTTATTGTGATAACTTGGATTAATGATGGGGCTAAAGTTTTTGTTTTCATCCTTTGTTGGAGGACATTTTGCAGCAGCAACAGAAAAGTGGTTTCTGATGCGTTTAAAGCTACACACGTATATCACGAAGGGAATCAGGTACTTGTCGATCGGCTTCAAAAGGAGGAATGGAAGATACATGCTAGGCATAAATATTCATTGCAACCACGAAATCATGTTAAACTTGTAACAAGCCAATTAAAAATTAAAAATTGATGGAGCAATATGGGGTATCATCATAAAAATTAGTAAAATATATGGTAATCAATGAAATACAAGCATTTTTATTGACTTGTTATAAATTTGACATGGTATCACCATTGTAACAAATATTTACTCGTATGCTAGGAGCCAAGCTTTGCCATTCCACAGTACTTGAAATTATTAATCACGATTGATGCCTATGGAATACCCTATATTAGATGTTAAATAAATGTAAGCCCGTATGTCTATTTGTCTTGTTGCAGCCAATCTCTTATTGCGTCCGTTGCCAGTGAAGAGCACCTGCAAAATGAAGTCCACACTGATCAAAATTGTGTCCGATGGAGACCCTTCAATGCTTAAATCAGTGAGAAGTGGTGAACAGCAAATAAATATTTAGAGAGACAGAGTTTTAACTCCAAAGAGTCCTTACCAAATGCTGTTCATTTACCTCTTTTTATAGACGAATTGTTGGTAACCGTTTGTAATGATTAGATACGTGGGTCATACTTATTTTGATATTTTATGATCGTGGAATGGATAGTTATATCCACCGCTGATCATGTTCTGGCCATTATATGCTTTCTATACTGGCGATTTCCGGTATGCCGACTCTATGTTGGTAATCAGAATATATCGATCGTATATCGACAGTTATGAAAGTCTGAATGACCATCAATTGACAACTTTGATATGTCAATGATCTTCGATTGGAAATTAGTTAAGTCGTCATAGTCAGAGTTTGCTAGGAATGGTTGAGAATAGCCGACTGTCGGTCGGCCAACCGATTGATAGTCGGCGGTTCATGCTTATCAGGCCGATTGAAAGTTGGAATTGAGAGAGTTGGCTTAATTGCCTGAATAGTTACCCCCACTCCCAAGTCCAAGGTAGTCTGACATGTGGATTAGCACGTGGTTTGACACGTTCGACGAAGAAGTTGCCACGTGTTGTCTCAAGCCCCGATTCGACTACAGACATTAATAATTTTTTTGAAAAATGAAAGGTCTCCAGCCGTTTTGTCGTTTCGATAATTGTGAGATCATCATTGGGATGTCACTTTGAGAAGATAGTCTAACGTCTGACGAATTCGAACAATTTAATTCTGACAAGTCGATTTCGGCCACATGTTTAGATATCATTGGCTTTATGCCGTTCACGCAGATAGTGGTGTGGTGGTATGATCTGAAGGTAGGTACGTCGAACTATCCGATCAATCGTCGGTTTTGATGTAGTCGCGTATCGAAATCTAGAGAAGTCTTAATTTAAATAACTTCATCCGGATCATTGAAGGGTTTTATATATATAATATCACTTTCATTCGGATTTTTTGCTTTTGCATTCATCATTTTCTCCTACAACAAAGGGTTCTACCTCGAGTGCTGAGAGCTTTCGAAGTTTTTCCTGTTCTTCACGTTATTTTCTAGTTTTAGATCGAGTTCTCGTTCCTTTCTCCTAAGTTTTTCTTTTTTTTTCTTCTAGGTTCTATCATTTTCAATGGCAAGTAGGGGTAAGAAAGTGAAGGCTTCACCTTCTCGAGATAATCAATTGGAGAATCCGATCGATGATTCTCTTTTGGATCTGGAGATGGAAGTTTCTTCCTTGTCCGGATCCAATATCGATTGGCTCCAAAAATAGTATCGTATTTCGGAGCAATTTCAACTCTTTGCTCCTGGTTCGGATGGTCAGATGAATTTCTCTCCTTTGGATCAGGTTGCATTTTATGTAGGGGACCTTAGGACCAATCTTCGATTCTCGATTCTGGAGTTCGTCTGGAATCTCCTTGATTACTACCATCTTTGTCCTATTCAATTAGCTTCGAACTCCATTTAGCTAATTATCAATTTTGTTTTGTTGTGTCATCTCATTCCGACCAACCCTCATTCTTTCCTTTTTCGAGCCTTCTTCATCCTTCGTCCTCACCCAAAAGTCAAGGGTTGATGGTTTTTCAATCTAAGGAAGGGTTTGTATTTAATTTTCGATCTTCTATCATTCATTCATGAGTGAAAGAATCAATTTTTCTTCATCTCTTCTTCATCTTCTTGGGGCTTTCTTTCATCCTGGAGCGATCCAAGAACCGACCCCAATGAATATAATCAGATCAATATTATTGATCGAAAAGATTTTCTCCTACTCAAAGATATAGAAGTCCGAGCTCGGTGAGAGCTAATGATGGAGCAAACTCTTTATGATGCCAGACTTAGTTCGATAACTTCTTTAGGTATAGCATAGTCGATCATTTTATTTTTTTATTTACTTTCAGACTTTGTAACTGAACTTCTGTCTTCTGATTGCAGCTATACGATCGACAGCACAAGTCTCAGCTATCGAGATTCATCTACATGCTGTCAAAAAAAGAGCAGCGACCGATGCTGGATCATCCCGAATGGCGAAGAAGAGTCAGGATGATTTTGGGTCAGTACTGATGAAGAAATCTGACATTCCATCAGTGACAGCTCCCAGCACTGAGCTGATTATAGCATTGTCAGCTCCGACAATACTTCCTTCTGTTGAAGTACCGTCGGCTAGAGTAGAGACAGCGAGAGATGAAGATGCCGCATCAGAACTATCAGTGATTTTGTTAGCGGGGGTTCAGGCCGAATCTGCAAGCGCGGCCGAACCAGAACCGTCTGCTGCCAGACAGACTATTCCTCAGGTGCCTCCAACTATGCCGATGCGGTCTCGAGCATAGTCAAGCTCCAACTTTGGTGAATGACTATCAACAGGAGAGCGAAGAAAGGCACCGATCATTTCTACAGAGGATGGATCGTCGACGGGTCTCCCCACCCTCTTCGACATTTGGATCTCAGTCGGTGAGTCAGCCTTGGCCAATCCGACATTAGCCAAATGACTCATCGAGGCTGCTCTTCTCCTGACTGATAGGGAGAATAGGAAAGATCAGACTATGTCCGAGATATTTTCTTCCTTCTACCCAATAATCCTCGGGATAAGTTGACGATACTTTTTTTAATCCGACCTATTCTTTCTTTTCAATTGGCACATGATATGAGTGCTCTGAAGAGCGGGTATCGAAAGTTTGCCGAGCTTCATTGAGCTTGGATGGATAAGGTTGCAATCACAAATGTCGAGAAAGCTGCTACCGTCGAACAGCTTCAAGTGGCAACTAAACGGGAGAAGGAGCTCCAAAAAGAGATCTCCCATGCGATGGTCGAACTGCAGTCCACCAGAGCCGAATTAGAGTTAGCTCAACAGAACATCGCATCTTTAGAGTCTCGGATTAAAAGCAAAAAGTATTCAATCAATCGACTTCAGAGGGAAAAGGATGGATGCATAGAAGAGCTTAAGGCGGAGTGCGAGAGGCATCGGGCCACCAAAGAAAGGTTGGCACTGACCGATGCAGAGTCGGCACAGACAGAATCAGTGAAAGGTGCTTTGAATCTAGCCATCGAGAATTTTAGAGAATCACAGGAATACAAAGATGAAATTCTCAAGGGTGGATTCACCTCCTACAGTATCGGATACGAAGAGGGCAAAGATGCAGTTGAAAACCTATATCCCAATTTGGATCTGAGCAGTATCATCCCTCCTAGTTTAGGAGAAGAGACTGTCGAAGAAACCATCATGCCGAATGAGGGAGATGCACCGACTACACCAGAATCTGCTCCAACCACCGAAGCTATACCGGAGCAAGATAAAGAAGAAGCCGATTGGTGATCGGTGTAATATCTTCTCTTCAGACAATAGTCCAATTTTATAATCAGATCCTAGGTCCAATTTTGTAATCTCTTCTTTAATCAATGAATTTTTTTTTTCAAGTATGGAATCTCTTTTCAATCTTGATGTACTGTCAATATCATTGAATAACAGTCGGATTATCGATTATCCAACGGTGAGTTAAATGTCGATTAATAATCGTAGTAAAGTCTGTTTGCTAGTCGGGTGTCAGCCAACTTAGCTTTTAGACTTTTTAGGTATTGATAGACAGTGAAAAATCGAATATCCTTCGACTAACCATAGTCAAGTCGGTATATTTTCTACTCGATCGGAGTCGAGTTGGTATAATATTCTGCTTAGCCAAAGCTAAGTCGATATGAGTAGTCATTCGACTTAAATCAATTTTTACATTAAAAAATTTGGATATAGTCGGTACGAACTGATTGATTATTTATCGATTTGACACTATCTTTCGACTTAAGTCGATTTTTATAGTGAAAAATTGAGATGCAGTCAGTATAAGTTGATCGATTATTTATCAATCTAATACTATTTTTATAGATAACTTATAGATGACTGAAGATTCTAGGATTCAGAATCTCAATGTTTCATTCCGAATATATCGTATATGTGAACAACTTTATTGATAATACATCTTCAAATTATTGACACTTCAAGTCCGAGGAATAGTTGTTCCATCGAGAGTTTCTAATCGGTATGCATTCAGACAAAGTGTCTCGATTACCTTGTAAGATCCTTTCTAGTTTGGAGATAATTTTTTTTGATCTAGAGACTTTGAAACTTTTGCCTTTTTTAGGACCAGGTCTCCTAAATGAAAGACTTTCGATTTGACCTTTGCATTATAATACCAAGCTACTCTCTGCCTATATGTTGCCATTCAAACTTGAGCTTACTATCGGACTTTCGAGAGTAAGTCTAGGTCGACTCTCTGACATTCAGAATTGCTCGGCTCATTATATTGTTCGACATTTACTGATGACAATCCGATCTGAAGTGAAATCATCACCTCAGTTTCATAGGCTAAGTTGAATGATGATTCTCCATCGATATACGAGGAGTTGTCCGATATGCTCATAAGATCGGATATAATTCTTTTACTCAGAGGTCTTTAGCTTCATTCAATCTGGTCTTGAGATCATATAGAATTATTCGGTTTGTCACCTCCACTTCATCATTGGATTGGATGGCCGACTAAAGTGAGTTTGTGCGTAATATGAAATTTCATACAAAATTCTTTGAAATTTTGATTATCAAATTATCGACCGTTATCGATGATGATGGTGTGTGGTAGACCAAATCTATATATGATTAATTTCTGAATGAAGTCTTCCATCTTATTTTCAATGATTTGCATCAAGGGTTCAGCTTCCATCCATTTGGTGAAGTAATCAATGGCAACCACTATAAATTTTTTCTGATCAGATGCTGGAGGAAAAGGATCAAGTATGTCGATTTTTTACTGTGTGAAGGGTCATGATGCAATAATTGATGTCAGCTGGCTAGCTGGTTGGTGTTGTATGTTAGCATATTTCTGACATAGTTCACATCTTCAAACAAATTTAGCTGCATCTTTTTTCATGGTGAACCAATAATATCCTTATCGCAAGACTTTATAAGCTAATGATTTACTCCTCAAATGATTTTCACAAATGCGTTCATGAACTTCTTGGAGCGCATAGTTGGCATCCGTTGATCTTAAGCACTTTAGTAAGGGAAGAGAGAATGACCTTTTATAGAGTTGTCTATTCATTAAAATATATTGCGAGGCCATCCACCTTAGTCGTTTGGCTTCTGAAGAATCTATAGGTAGAGTTCTATCAGTCAAATATTGGATGATCGAATCCATCCAACTTGGCTCATCTTGATCTGCAGCACTTCTTCGACTTCGTCAATACTTGATTGTTCAAGACATTCAATGAACGTCCGACCAAGCGAGCTAAATGAAGTAGTTGCGAGTCGAGAAAGTGTATCAACTCGAACATTTTTCACCCTTGAAATATAAGAGATCTCAAAATATTTCAAGATTGACGTAAGATCTTTCACTTTTTGAAGGTACTTCATCATAATGGGATCTCAAGCTTCAAACTCATCCTTAACTTGTTCGGTGATCAATTATGAGTCAGTAAAGACTTTTAAGTTGTTAATGTCAAGTTCTTTGGTAATTTTCAAGCTGGCTAAAAGAGCTTCATACTCGACTTGATTATTTGAGACTTTAAAATTAAATCGAAGGGTATATTCGGTTACAATCCCTTCAAAATTGATGAGGATGAGATCGGCTCTACTGTCTTATGCATTGGATGCTCCATCAATATGTAGCATCTACATCGATGCTAAGTCGACCTCAGGAGTTTCAATTTGCTTCGATTTACCGTCAAGTTCATCCTCAGGATTATCGTCAGATATGGTGCACTCGGTGACAAAGTCGGTCAAAATTTGTGCCTTCATTGACAATCGTATGTGATATTGAATATCAAACTCATCAAATTTTATGGTCCATTTCGTCATTCAATCTGAAGTATCGGGTCGGTATAGAATTATCTTCAATGACTGATATGTCAAGATAACTATTGGATATGCCTGAAAGTATAGACGAAGTCATTGTGATGATATGATCAGAGCGTAGATTATCTTTTTCGCTCTTGGATATCGTATTTTAGTATTATGAAGCATCTTGCTGATATAATAAATCGATTGTTGAATTCGATTTTCATCTTTCTGGATGAGTACCGAACTAACTGCCTCTGTCGAAGTTGCCAGATAAAGATATAATGTTCTCTCACTTTTGATTTTGTGAGTAATGGTGGGGATGCCCAATATCTTTTTAGATCTTCGAAGGATTGTCGGTACTCATCTGATCATAAAAAGTCTTTTGCTTGTCGCAAGGTCTTGAAGAAAGATAAACATCTTTCTACTGACTTTGAGATGAATTGACTGAGTACAGCGATTCTTCCATTGAGTTGTTGTATCTCTTTCTTGGAGTTTGGATGCTTCATATTGATGATAGCCTTTATTTTCTCAAAATTAGCTTCAATTCTTCATTGGGATACGAGAAATTTGAGAAAGTTTTTAGAAGTTACCCCGAATGCACATTTAGTCGGATTCAATTTCATCTGATGTCGCTGAAGTATGTCGAAGGCTTCTTCCAAGTCTTAGATATGATCAAAAGTTTGAAAATTTTTTACCAGCATATTATCAATATAGACTTTCATGTTACATCCAATTTGTACCTGGAACAGTTTGTTGACTAGCCATTGATAAGTAGCTTCGATATTTTTTAAATCGAATAGTACTACTTTGTAACAGTAGATGCCTTTGTCGGTTATAAAGACAGTGTGTTCCTCATCTTCGGATGCCATCCGAATTTGATTGTAGCCTGTGAAGGCATCCATAAAGCTCAAAAGTCAATATCTCGAAGTTGCATCAACTAGTTGATAGATCTTTGGTAAGAGAAAATTATCCTTTGGACAAGCTTCATTTAAATTTATATAATTGATGCAGATTCTCTATTTTTCATTGATTTTTCTCATCATCACTATATTGGCGAGCCAATCGAGATAATTAGTTTCTCTAATAAAGCAAGCTGTGAGAAACTTGTCGACTTCTTCATCAATGACCTTCTGTCTTTTAGGAGCAAAAGGTCTTTTCTTCTGCCTCATCGACCTAACTTTAGGATCAATGTTCAGCCAGTGAGTTATTACTTCCGAAAAAATTTCTGGCATATCAATTATCGACCAAGCAAAAATATCGACATTTGTTCTTAGTAGTTTCATCAATTGTTGTCAATCCAGATCAGATAATTGTGATCCAATTTGGACCATCTTCTTGGAATTATCTTCTCTTAATGGGATAGAAACCAGTTACTCGACTGATTCACCCCTTTTTTCATTTTCTCTTTAGTTTAATTTATCGACGAACAAAGAGTTTTTAGATTGATTATTCTTTACAGAGACCATGAAGCAACGTTGAATAAGTTGTTGATCTCCATGTATTTCTCCAACTCTATTTCTTATTGGGAATCGGACCAATAAATAATATGTTGATACTATCGCTCTTAAGACATTGGGTCATGGTTGTCCAAGTATGACATTGTAAGCCAAAGAAACTCGGACGATCGTGAATGTCAAGAGAATGGTATTTTGTTGTAGATCTATTCCCACGGTTAGTGGGATAGTAATTTTTTTCTTCTACGGTAACTGCATCTCTAGTAAAACTGACTAATGGCGTTGAGATTTTTTTGAGTTGGTCAGTCGGTAGTCGCATTCGAAAGAAAATCAAATAAAAGAGAACATCAGTAGAGCTTCTATTATCGACTAAAATTTTTTTTACATCATAATTTGCTATCGTCATCGAGATGACAACATCATCATCATGGAAAGTTTGTATTCTCCGAACATCATCTTCCGAAAAAGAGATTACATTGTCGAGTCATCGTTTCTTTACCGACTCTTCTTCGAAAGTTGCCCCCCAATCCTTCGATCGTCCAAAAATTATATTGATCACTCCCGCCATTGGCCGATTGTTGATTGTTTCCTCAGCTTGTGGCTGAGGCTGTTGGTCGGTAGGAGGATGAGTTGGACGATCTCGTCAAAATTTTTTGAGGTAGCCATTTTAGATCAGGACTTTTATTTCATCCCTGAGTTGAATATATTATTCGGTATCATGACCGTGATCATGATAAAATCGATAATACTTCTTCTTGTTGCGACTCCTCAATGGTACTTTCATCGATGAGAGATGTCGAAGATACTCCTCTCCTTTGATCTCCATTAAAATCTACGCACGGAGAGTAGAAAGAGGAGTATAGGAATCATACCTGTTGTCATAATTGTTCGAACTTGGACTCCATCGACGGGATGAAGTTCTTTTACTGGTTGTTGACCGACTTGATTTGGTCGGAGCTCCACTTTTCTTTTATTTTTTTCTGACCTTTTTTTCTATTTGTCACTGATCAGAAGTACCTTCATTCGTGCGTGTATACTTATATGCACGCTCCAAAAGTTCAGTATAAGTCCGAAAAAGAGTTTTATTCAAAGAGTAGATAAATCTAGATCCCCTCAGATCTCTCTTCATGATCGAGATGGCCATATCTTCATTGAGGTCTCTGACCTCAAGTGTGGCCATGTTAAAGCGAGCCATAAAATCTCTCAATGTCTTTGTCTCACCTTGCTTGATGGAGAAGAGACTATCTGATGTTCGTGACACCTTTCGACTAGTGCTAAAATGGATCACAAAAAAATATTCGAACTGCTCGAAAGAATTTATGCTCCCTAGTTGAAGTCCAGAATACCAGGCTCGAGCAGCCTTTCGAATAGTTGCCAAGAAGCCAATACATAGGAGGGTGTCAGTCACCTCTTGAATCATTATGAAAGCCTTGTAACTCTTCAAATGATCAATTGGGTTGGTAGAGGCATCATATGGCTCCATCTGTTGCATCTTGAACCGAGATGGAATCGACTCGTCCAAGATACGTCGAGAGAGAGGTTGGACAGTGTGGAAGTCAAGGTCGTTGGAGGACTTTCGACCTTCCACTTAGAGTCTGGCAAGTTGACGATTGATCTCCTAGAATTTGCGCTCGTAGTCATCGAGCCACTGTTGCTAAAAAAATTCAAAGGTAGAATCCTTTGAAGATCTTGAGGATGAAGAAGCAGAAAGTACATGCGGCCTCTTCTCCTTCTTGATGCTATGTACACGGGAAAGAGAGAAAGATCGTCGTGAATGATGAGCGGTATGATGAGAATGTCGAAAAAGTGGTTGCTCGACTCGATGAGAACATCGAGACAGTTGTCGTTCTAGAGATGAAGAGGGTGAGTGCTGTGGAGGATGGCAGCTATGTCTGGATGGCACTGAATGAGCCATCGACTCCTCGACTAGCGGTTGCTGCTATTGTTGTGTCTGTTATTGTTGGAGGCTATGCACCGTCTCTGTCAACACCTTCATTTACTGTATTAAAATAGTGATTTGTGCGTCCGTAGTAACTACAGGACGTGAAGAGCTGGGCTTTGCCAATGGAGATAGGGGAGGGAGATCTTTTCGATAGGAAGATTGCCTCGCAGATCCCGTGGAGTTGTTTTAAGCTCTGATTTTTGTCATGATTTCTCGAAATCTTTTCCTACCTGACGCGTCAATCTATTGCAGCCAATGCTCTGTTGCGCCCGCTGTCGGTGAAGAGCATCTGTAAAATAAATCCACACTGATTGAAATTATGTCCGACAGAAATCCTTCAATATTTAAGTTAGTGGAGAGTGATGAATAACAGATAAATATTTAGAGAAGCAGAGTTTCAGCTTCAAAGAGTCCTTACCAAATGTTGTTCATTTACCTCCTTTTATAGACAAGTTGTTGGTAACCATTTGTAATGGTTAGACACGTGGATTTCGCTTATTTCGGCATTACATGATCGTGGGATGGACGGTTATACCCACCACTGATCATGTTCTAGCCACTATGCACTTTCTGCACTGGCGATTTTCGATATGCTGACTCTATGTCAATAATCAGAATATATCGATCATATGTCAGTAGTTGTAGAAGTCCGAATGACCATTGATCGGTAACTTTGATATGCCAATGATCTTCGATCTGAAATTAGTTAAGTCATCATAGTCGGAGTTGGCTAGTGATGGTTGGGAATAGCCGACTGTCGATCGGCCAACTGATTAATAGTCGGCGGTTCATGCTTATTAGGTCGATTGAAAGTCGAAATCGGAGGAGTCGGCTGAATTGCCCCAATATGTCTCTTCCTCTGTTTGTTTTTGTTTTGGGTTACCTTCTCCTGTGTAACTATCGAGATCGAGAGAGAAGAAAACCACTTAACCTTTTCATTTCGACAACATCCCATGACCTCTAGTTCTGTCGAAGCTTTGGCACAGATGCATAGAGCAGTCAATTTGGGTTGGGTCCATCGGGTTGGCCCACCCCGCCATATAAATGGGACTGATTGGGTTTATATTTTAGCAACTAGTTTAAAAACAGATCAAATGACCCATCCCGTTTGGGTTGGCGGATCGGGGCAGGTCGGGGTGGGTCGGGATGGGCTGACCTGTCTCTTTTTATTCATATATATATATATATATATATATCAAAAGAGGGTTCTAATGTTATTGAAGAGATAATTGATGAAGAAGAGGAAGAAGATGAAGAATTAAATGATGAGGACCCCAATAATGATATAGAGGATAGTTTTTTGAAACTTTGATTTGTCTCTAAATTAGTTTCAAAATTAAAACTTAAAATTTTTTAAGTTTGAGTTGTATTAAATATTTAGTTTAAGTTTAATAATTTTATTTTATGATTCTAAAAATTAAAATGTGAAACTTTGATAGATTGATTTGAGCTCAAATTAAATATAATATTTAATTTATATTATTATTTATATATATATATATATATATATATATATATATATTTTTTTTTTTTTTTTTTTTTTTTTTTTTGAATTTTGAAGGTTTGGCTCATTTACCTTGTGGCCTGTGGCAGAACGGGTCGGGGCGGGCCAGCCGTCTTGACAGCTCTACATGTGCAGTGCGCTTACCAGCTCAAAAAGCAACATTAGTCAATTATATGTCAATGATGGTCCGGTGCATCTCACACTTGGTCGCTATCTTAATTCTCAACGCACGCCAAGTGCATTTCTTAGCTAAAATACCGATAAAGCAAAGATGCGAAAATTACAATCCTAGGTAAACCCAAACCCCAATTTGGTTCCCCCATTCAAACTGTTAGTCCCAACTAAGACTGCATCTTGTCTAAAGGGGGTCAACTAATTTACGTGGCAGCTAAGTTCAGATTCTTTCAAGTTTGGTTGCTGAACTTTAAAGCGTGGCTCGCAATCATGGTTGTCCGTGCCTTGCAGGATGGTTCTTGTTGCATTTGGACCTACACTACACATTATATAACGCACCTATAAACCATGGGGTCTTGCACATCATGGAACGTCATGCAATATATAGATGATTGTGATTATGAAGTGGGGTGTTAGGTTGGATCCCGAACTTTAAGGATTCATTTGGTTCATAGGAAGAATTTTTTTTTTTTTAATTATTTTTTCAAATTAAGATCTTAACATATTTGGTTGACTATGGAAAGATGACTTATTGTAGAATAATTTATATTTGGTTGAGCATCCATTTTTTTGAAAAAAACTATGTAAAATACTTTTATATCCTCAGTAGATATAAGATCATACCTTTTTGCTCTTAAACTTCATATAAATATTTATATTAATATAAATATAATATTAATATATTATAATATAACATTAAAAGATAATAATTTATTATATTAATATAATATTAATATTATATTAATATAATATTAATATAATATGAATATTTAATATAATAAATTTATTAATATAGATATAAATATAATCTTAAATATAGTATTATATTAATATAAATATTATATTAATATTAATAAAAATATTATATTAATGTAAATATTAAAATAAAATTAAAATATGATAAATATTATAATATTGATATTATATTCATATAAATATTAGGATAATATTAATATAATATTATACATTATTCAGTATTTCATCTTAACCATCCATTAATATTTTGTAAAATCTTAACCATTGATTTTAAAAAGATATTTTGGAAAAAAAATACCACTAATTTTCATCTCATGAAAAATACCAAAATCTATCTCTCCTATGGATATCTACTTTCCATAAAATATAGAAAGTGACTTTCCATGGGAAAAATTTTTTTCACTCTTTCTCCTCTTAAAACTCCAACCAAACAAAATGCTCCCTCTCTACTTCTTAGGAACTGTCTCTTCTCCCTCTACTTTCTGCCAACCAAACGAGTCCCAAGTGATCTAGACTCTTAGTAGCTTGATCTTGGAGTTCTAGTAATTTGTACCTCCTTTAGAGCAAGTGGTGGCTATCTTCAGTTTCAAAACTACGTAGGTTTGGCTTGAAGGAGATATGGTCATTGTGATTACCTATTTTTCATTACGCTTTGTTGAAGGACATTTTGTAGATGAAAGTGGCTTTAGGTGTGTTTTAGGCTACTGGACATATATCGCAAAAGGAATCAGGTGGTTGGCTTCAAAAGGAAGAATAGGAGATGTTTCCTAGGAGGCGAACTCTACTATTCTACGATAGTTGAAATCATTAATCATGGTTGATGCCTATCTAATGTCCTGCATTAGATGTTAAATATAAGCCGGCACATTTATTTGTTTCTCTTCCTTTTTTTTTTTTTTTTTCAAGCTACTGCCTCCTGTGTAACTACAAAGAAAGAAAAAAAGGAAACCTCCTAATGTTTTCAGTTTGGCAACATCCCATGACCCCTAGTTCTTTCCATGCTTTGGCCCACAAAGTGCCCACACGCTCAAAAAGCAACATGAGTCAATTATATGTCAGAGAAAATTATAGAAATACCCTTTAGATTGGGCCATTTACATTTGAATTCCAAAAGTTTAAAACATGTCAATTAGATCCCAAAACTTCAAATTTATTACAAAATGGTCCAGTTGTCTATTTGGATCCTAATACTATTAACAGAATAAGAAAAAGATAAAAATATCTTTACTTTAGAACGATTGTTCTTTATCATTTACCTACCTACCAAACCTCAAAGCGCTCTATTCTTCATTTATCTGCATAGATCTTAAAGAGCCTCATCATTTGCTATTTATTTACTAGCATAGATCTTAAAGTGCTCCAACCTCAATTATCCATTTATATGCACAGATCTTAAAGAGCTTCATTCTTGTCATCCATTCACTTGCATAGATCACGAAGCACTCTATATGATCTATTTGTCTATATAGATCTTAAAGTACTTCATCTATGATCAATTCACCTACCTAGATCTGAAAGCACCAGCCCTTTATCATCCATTTGCTCGCACAAATCTTCAAGTACTTAGTTGCCTATAATCATCTACTTGCACAGATCTTAAAGCAGTCTATTGTCAATCATCTTAAAGCACTCTATCCTCTATCATCTATTCGCTTGTATGAATCTTGAAGCACTCTATTCTCTATCATTCATCCACCCACATAAATCTCAAAGTACTTCATCCTCTATTATTTATTTGTTTGCATAAACCTTGAAGTACTCCATCCGTTATTATTCATGTATCTACATGGATTTCAAAATACTTTCTCTTTTATCATCCATCTATTTACACAAATCTCAATAGAGTCTATTTTTCATTATCCATCTATTTGCATAATTTTTAAAACACTCTATCTTCTATCATCATTAACCTACATAGATCCTAAAGCACTCATCCTTTGTCATTCATTCATATCAAAGATCTCAAAGTGCTATATCTTTTGTTATTCATATGTTTGTATAGATCTCAAAGTACTTTAATTTTTGTTATTCATCTATTTATATAGATCTGAAAGAACTCAATCCTTTATCATTCATCCATTTGTACAAATCTTAAAGCACTATATCTTTCATCATTTATCCACCTATATAAATCTCAAAGGATAAAATCATTCATGCACTAGCATAAGTTTCAAAGTTCTATTTTCCTTCTCTTTCTTTCAATTCCCATCAAAACAAGACTCCTTGCTAAAATAGTGAAAAGGATAGTTATGAAATTTTATAAAAATTGGGCTATCAGGTGACCTTCATACGATAACATCCTTTGTTGGAAATAAAGGACTAGGCTATTTTGTAATGATTTTAAAGTTTTGGAGTCTACTTGACATGTTTTAAATTTTTAGAATCTATTATGAATAGAAAATTATTTCCTTGATAAAGCTGATGCATAGAAAAGTTGGATCCAGTCCAATCTTGATAATGGCCAACCCAGGCTGATATATCAAAAAAATATTGTACTTGATTTACACCAGTTAGAAAAAAATTCTAGAATTTGCTTAACAATGTACTGTGAGCAAATAAGGAATAATCCTGCAGTTGTCAATCAACTCCAACCAACCTGATCTAAGATAAATTTCTATCATAATAGATTGGTGCTAGAGGAAGGATTTAGATGCGTTTATGGAAAGAAATGAGTATCCTATCAAAGGAACTTTATCATGTCACTCTAATGCCATCAAGTTTCTAAAGATCAGATTGGCCAAACATTGACAAATCTAGGTCAACCACCTCCAGATCGACTAGATGTCAATCAAATCCAGACCGACCATCTCTATATTAGCTACATGCTGATCAGATCCAGAATAAGATCCACAATCCTCCTTGAAAAATCTGTGCTCCATTTTTCACCATTGCAAGTCAAGCAAATTAGTTAATGACCTTCAAGCTATCCTAGTCGGGCTCAAAACTATGGATCTCAAAATGAAGAAGGAGATCATAACATTCAGATAAAGGAGGTTATAAAAATTTTTTGATTTTCGAATCATGATGGATTCGTGCTTCCTTATTTCAAAATTTGAATTCTTGACTGGACCCAAACGAGAAAGAAGATTGCAACATTCAGATAAAAGAGGTTACAGAAATCCCTCGACTTTCGAATCATGATGGATATGTGCTTCCTCATTTCAAAATTAAATTCTTGATGGGATCCAAACAAGGAAGGAGATTGCAGCATCCCAATAAGAAAGGAGATCACAGCATCCAAACAAGAAAGGAGATCGAAGCATCCAAATGAGGAAGGAGATCGCAACATCTAAACCAGGAAGGAGATCGCAGCATCTAAACAAGAAAAAAAGATTGTGAGAGATTAGAATCCAAATAAGAAAGGAGATTATGAAAATCTCTCAAATTTTGCCTCTTAAATCATGATGGATCCTTGCTTCCTCATATGTTTGAACAAAATCAAGGATATTCCAAGAGAACAGGCTTTGAGAGGAAGAGACTCCCACAACTCAAAGCTCTCATGATAAGAGGCTCAAGTCCTCATCCATCAGTCCATTTTCTTTCTTTCTTACAAGTTCACAAGTTTTTGAGCACCTGAGCTAAGGTGAAGATCAAACCAAGCCAAGGTGAAGGTTAAGGCCAAGCCAAGTCAAAGATCAAACCAAGCTGAGACAAAGATCAAAGCCGAGTTGAGGCAAAGATCAATACCGAGCTGAGATAAAGATCAAATCAAGCCGAGGCAAAGAATAAAATTGAATCGAGGCAAAGATTAAGGTGGAGCCGAGGTTAAGATCAAACTGAGCCAAGGTGAAAATCAAATTAAGCTGAGATAAAGATCAAGATCAAGCCAAGGCAAAGATCAAACCAAGTCAAGGTAAAAATCAAGATCAAATCGAGGTGAAGATCAAACCAACCCGAGGTAAAGAACAAATCGAGTTGAGGCAAAGATCAAATCGAGCCGAGGTGAAGATCAAATCGAGCCGAGGTAAAAATCAAATTGAGCCAAGGTGAAGATCAAATAGAGCCAAGGTGAGATCAAGGCCGACTCGAGATGAAGATCAAATCGAGCCGAGATAAAGAACAACTGAGCTGAGGCAAAGATCAAATTGAGCCAAGACAAAGATCAATACCAAGCCGAAGCAAAGACTAAGTCCAAGCCAAGATAAAGATCAAGAATGAACCGAGGTGAAGATCAAACTGAGCTAAGATAAAGAACAACTGAGTCAAGGCAAAGATCAAACCGAGCCGAAGCAAAAATCAAGATCGAGCCAAGGCAAAGATCAAGACCGAACCGAGGAGAAGATCAAACCGAGCTGAGATAAAGAAATAACTGAGCTGAGGTAATGATTAAATCAAATCGAGGCAAAGATAAAAATTGAGCCAAGATGAAAGATCGAGGCTGGAGTGAAGTCCGACATCAAGATGAAGCCCAAGACTGATCTTAGAAAATTGATCTCCTAAAGACCAAGCTTTCGAAGTCGATCTTCCAAAAGTCAACCTCCAAAGGTCGATCCCCCAAAAAGAGAGCTCCTGAAAGTTAAACTTTCAAAGGTCAATCTCTCAAAGCCAGCTCCTAAAAGTCAAACTTCCAAAGGTTGATCTCCCGAAGCGAGCTCCTAAAAGCCCAAGTCCCAAAGGTCAACCTTCCAAAGTCGAGCTCTCAAAAGCCAAAGTGAAAGGATTAACTTAAGAATACTAATCAATGAAGACCGACTAGAGGCAAACTGACTAGAATAAGATAACATGACTCTAATCATCTGTTCCTTTCTTTACTCCAAAGCTCAATTTGACTTAGAAATCAAAAGGCCTGATCAGAGCTAATCCAACTAGTTCTCTCATTCTTTGTATGCAGATCTGCAACTCAACGACCTGATGACCCTCCTTATCCATGAGCAAGTCGAGTAGAGGCCGCAATGACAATCGTTAAAAGGCATCGAGCGGAGCCCACAAACTCCAACCATCCAGGATGAAAAAGATATCGGCCAACCCAAAGAAGTTCCTCGAAGGTGCTTTGTCCCAAGATAAATATAACCATGAGAAGGATGCTTCATCCTAAGATGAATATAGCCATGACAAGTTCCTCGAAGGTACTTCATTCTAACATAAATATAGTCATGAGAAGGGTGCTTCATCCCAAGACGAATATAGTCACAATGAGTTTCTCAAAGGTACTTCATCCTAAGATAAATATAGCCACAAAAAAGATGTTTCATTCCAAGATGAATATAGTTATGATGAGTTTCTCGAAGGTGCTTCATCCTTGGATGAATATAGCCACAAGAAGGGTGCTTCATCCTGAGATGAATATAGCCATAATGAGTGTTTCAAAGATACTTTATCTTCAGAAGAATATAGCCATGAGAAAGATGCTTTATTCTAAGATGAATATAGTCATGAGAATGATACTTCATCCTAAGATAAATATAGCCACGATGAGTTCTTCGAAGGTACTTTATCCTACGATGAATATAGCCATGAGAAGAATGCTTTGTCCCGGGATGAATATAGCCATGATGAGTTCTTCGAAGATGCTTCATCCCAAGATGAATATAATCATGAGAAGAGTGCTTCATTTCAAGATGAAATAGCGATGATGAGTTTCTTGAAGGTGCTCCATCCCAAGATAAATATAGCCATAAGAATGATGCTTCATCCGAAGATGAATATAGCTATGATAAGTTTTTCGAAGGTACTTCTTTCCAAGATGAATATAGCCATGATGAGTTCCTCGAAGATACTCTATCTTTACATGAATATAGGCATAAGAAGGGTGCTTTATCCCAAGATGAATATAGCCAAAAGACCTCGAAGGCACTTTATTTTTGAATAAAAATAGCCATGAGAAGGGTGCCTTATTTTCGAACGAGTATAATCACAAGAAGTTAAAAGATCGGGTTGCATACTAGATCGATTAATCAAAAAAGTAACGAAATTCAAAAACGTAAACTGATCCGATGACTAATCATAGATCTACATCAAAAAACTAAAGCAAGAACTCAGTATGCAAAGGGGTTGTGATAATCTCATTATTATCTTGCATGGGTAGATGAACACCATAATTCGATTTTCGTGAATCTAAAGGAGGTTCACTGTTGAGCCACATACGTATCCGATCTCTACAGGTATCCAGCGAGATTAATCTTGGATCGTCCTTCCTGTGAGCCTTTCTGGATCGTAGAACAACTCTTGATCTTTCTCATGATCTCAACCTTTGAGAACTCACTTTCTCCTTTTCTTGGCATAAGACAAGATTTGCCTAACAACCTTAGGCATGTGGAGATAGGGATGCTCAATTCTTGAGCATGGAATGGGGTGGAGAGGGAGAGGAGGTGTAGACACAGGGAGAGACTATGAAAATCTGATTTTCATCACTTGGCAAACCCTAAAAAGCTACCATTTTATAGAACCTTGATTTGAATTCAAAATTCAAATCAATCGAAATAAAATAGATGGTTGTTATCTCATAACAACTCATTCTATTTAATCTAATTTTTCTCATAAAAAAATCAGATCTAAATGGTATGTGATCCCTCTCAAATAGGTAAGTAAAGTGGGCGCCAACACTCGGCAGCCACTTGTCCTCATCCAAGCAAGAGAAAGAGGTGATGTGCATGCATTTTAAAAAATTTATAGCGAAACATATATAGATTAAATAATTTAATCTATAATGCATGCATAGATTAAATCTAAATTATCATATAGAATCTATGACATAAACTATTATGCATGTATGCACATCTGAAATCTAAAATTCAGCAAGTATAGAACATATCTAATTTATATTTAGATCATATCTAAATATTAATTGAATTCAAAACTTCATACCTGAGTGTGGGTAGTAGATCACCATATCTGAAATTCATGGTAGATGATTCTTCATGATGCTTGACAGCTGCACATGCATCCGACCTCTACGGATATCCACACGAAGTCCTTGTGCTGATCAATCTCCTCGAGAGTGCTAGCTCACGAAGACACCATCCTTTGCTGATTTAAGAGGAACATGATGAAGATGAAGAATAAGGAGATCCTCTTCTTTTCTTCCTAAATTCATACATCAGATCTTTACAATAGAGATCTAGAGAAGAACCCTTTCTTCTCAATTTCTCACGCATAAGAGAGAACCTTTCTCTCTTTCTTTCATACCCTTAAGAAGAATTTTTCTTCTCTGATTTTTTATGATAAAAATCAGATCTAATCTGATTTTTTATGCTAAAAATCATAACAGATCTTGAGTCCTAAAAGAATCCAAAGAAGAGATCCAAGTGAAGAACCGTTCTTCTCTCTTCTTCTCCCTTTTTCTCCTTGATCTAGAACTCTTGGAAGCCTCAAACGTCCAACCAAATTTTTTTAACATTTCTTCTCTAAATCTTTATATTAAAAATTAGATTTAATCTAATTTTTATTTTTAAAAAAAATAAAAAAAAAATTAGAAGAAAAACTCTTTCTTCTTCAAGACTGTGCACAAGAAAGAAGACACATCTTCTTCCTTGATCTAGAACTTTAGAAAGCCCCAAATATCCAACCAGATTTTTTTTATATTTTTTCTCTAAATTTTAACTTTAAAAATTAGATCTAATTTAATTTTTATCTTAAAAAAAATATAAAAAAAATCTGAAAGGAGAACTCCTTCTTCTTCAAGGCTACGCACAAGAAAGAAGATCTTTCTTCTTCCTTTTCTACTCTCATTGGGAAGAATTTTTCTTCTCCAATTTTCAACTATAAAACCAGTAAGAGAAGTCCTCTTTGATGTCCAAAAATTAGTAAGCAAAGCTTTACAAAATCACATCAAGATGGGGAGGAGATGAGGGGGTAGGTAGGTGGATGTTGGGGCATCCAAGAGGGGGTAGGTAGGTGGATGTTGGGGCATCCAACTCTTGGACGCCCCTTCCCCTTTTTTTTTTCTTTTTCGGCGACCACAAGAGGGGACGCCTCTTTCTTTCTCATGGGAGGAAGAGAGGAGAGGGGCGCGGCATCCTTTTTGGGGCATGAAAAGATTTCTTACGATGAAAAGATGTGGCGTGGGGAATAAATATCACATGGGTTGGTTTGGGTTTAGTCCTATTTCAAATAGGATTCAAGATCTTTGTCAAATTCTAACTAATTCTTGGACTCAATCCTAACTAACTTAGGAATTAGTTATAATAAATTAACTAATTGGGTCCTAGCATAATTATAAAATATATTAAGTTTTAATCAATTTTTAAATAAGTTAGATTAAAACCCCATTGATCCAGAGATTAATTCTTAAAGGAGATCAGGGGAGCTATTGAAGAAACCAGATCTAGGATTTCAGAGTTAGATCTTAAAACTTTTTCAAGATCAGACAGTAAAAGATCAAAATAAATCAAAATTTATCTTGTAAAATCAGAGAATCCCTAGATCTAAAATCTTATTACATGATTATTACATGACATTAAATCAGAAATTAAAATATAAAGAGCAAGAACTACATATTGATCATATCAACATATTTTTATACTATATCTAATATACGTAAAATATAATAGATCATATCTATTACCTTGCAAGTTAGACGTTCTAACTTTGCTGATCCGGGCTTGAGGATGATGTTGCGAGCTGCACACATATCCAACCTCTAGGAGTTGTCCACACGAGCCCACGAATCATGATCAGAAGTTTTGGTCCAGAAAATCAGCACAGTATGCTAGTACTGCGCGGATCCTTCTTCGATGGTCGATCAGATGCCTCCTTCTTCTTGATTTGGACTCTTCCCAAGATGAAAAGTAAGATAAGGAGTTTTAGATGAGACACTCTCAGTAAACTTACAGATGGAGGAAGGGAAGAGATGAACCCAGCAATTCTAGAAGAAGACCCTCTTGTTCTTCTCTTTGCTCTAACCCAGACACCTAGTTTTGTATCAGTAGATCTCCACACCCCAAGACTCTTTCTCCTTGATTTTTGGATGCCCCAAAGGACTCTCAATGCTCTATGTTCCACAAAAATTTTATGAAGAAATTTATTTTAAATAGAGAGATATGAAGAGTCCTTGTCTAGGTCAAATACCTAGTCAAGGATTATCCAAACAAGGCAAGACAAGAGGCGCCCAACTCTTGGACGTCCCCTCCTTTTTCTACCGTGGACCACCAGTGAAGGGTGCATATTATGTGCCATAAAATTCATAAAAATTTCAAAAAAAAATTGGATAAAATTAGTACCATAAGAAAAGAGTTTTGATTTCCTAAAATTCTATCTCATAGAATTTGAAATCCAAACTAATTCCTACTTTGACTTGATCCATAACCACATTCCATGTAAGAGAGAAAGAGAAAAAAGTTTTGGGCATACGTGATGACCTGGGAGAGAGGGTTTTGTCGCACAAAATAAGAGAGAGTGGGCATGGGATAAGAGAGAGAGGGCGTGGGGGCTAAGGTGGTGCAAGGTGGAATCCTAGTCTTACTAGGATTCAATCTATGACTTGTTCAAATTTGATTTCTCAAATCAAATCAAACCAAAATCAAATCAATCTAATTAAAATAGGTCTTAACCTAATTAAGAGCCTAATTTACTCAGATTAAATTAAATTTAAATCTGATTTAATTTTTTAATCAAATTAAAAATTAGGTTGACCCAAGTCCTAATTGAACTAAGACTAGTTTTTTTTTGCACTTGGCTTATCCAATAAGTCAATTGGACTTAATCCAATCAAGCTCAAACTAAATTTAATTAAATCATATTTAATTAAACTTAATCTCAGTCCTTTGGCTTAATCAAATTAAGTCAATTAGTAATCAAATTGCTAATCAATCCTCCTGCAATACTTGCACTAGGTTAAATGTCAATCATATTGATCGTTTAACTTTAGAACGATTCTTAATCGTTGATCAACCATCTGCTCGGATCGTGAACTCTAATGTGTATCACCTCATAGGTTCGAACCTAAGTCGGTAGCACAGGAATAAATTTTTGTACCAATCGAATTGATCATCTAACAATGGTACCCGATGGCTGGATAGATCGAATGTGTAGAACAACATCCTTAGAACCCATGCGGATATAGTTTCTATATAATTCATCCCCTTGACCAAAATGATCATAGGACACCTCAGAGTTCAACTGTCAGCTCTGATCAGGTTGTCCATGTTATATTTCAAAATATCAAATCCATCTAGTGGATTACCCTGGCCAAGATTTTGCTAAATTGAAATACAACGACTCATTCTTCTCCAACTCTTGGAGTGGTCAATCCCATATTGGTTACACTCCGACTTCGCAAGTACTTGACTATGCCTAGAAACCTTCCATCACTAAATTAGAAATTCAGTTAGTCTAGTACCAAAGCATAATGAGTTGCTTGCAAGTCACTGAGGCGACTCAGATCTAAGGGACACTTATACCTAATCCCATCAGAGATATTTTCGACAGCAGAATACTCTGGAGTTGATCATGTTCAATGATGATGTACCCTTATATCTCACCTATATACCATACCAGTGTCCTCACACTCTTTGGTTAAGAGGACAACCAACCCATATGGTCTACAGCGACCTATGCTCGATAGAGGCTGTTGTCCTTATTAACAGCCTATCATTTGGTCGTAAACAGTTTTAAGAACTAATCTATAAATCTTCTTTTTATCGAACCTAAATAGTCCTAAGGACTTCATCATAACAATGGAGTTCATTAGAAGATGAAAACTTATGATAAAAATATCAAAAATATATTTTATTTATTAACAAATCAATTACAATACAAGGTTGCTCAACCGTCAACAGATTGACGATCGACTTTTGGGACATATTTTTCAACAACTCCCACTTATCCTAAAGCCACTTGACATAGTATCTAATACCCATCTTCGACTTGTAGTTGTCAAACTTCTTTATCGCCAGGGCTTTAGTGAAGGGATCGGTCAGATTTTTCTTTTCATCGATCTTCTGAAGGTCGACGTCATCTCGATCCACAATCTCCTGGACCAGGTGGAAGCGGTGCAAAATATGCTTCGTCCGTCGGTATGCTTTGGGTTCCTTCGCCTGGGCTATGGCACCAGTGCTATCGCAATAGAGCAGGATCGGACCATCGAGGGAGGGTGCTACTCCGAGCTCGATGATGAATTTTCTCAGCCATATAGCTTTCTTCGTGGGATCCAATGCTGCGATGTACTCCACCTCACAAACAGAGTCTACCATAGTATGCTGCTTGAAACTCTTTCAGCAGATGACTCCACCATTCAGAATAAAGATATAACCCAACACGCTTATGCTGTCATCATGGTCAGATTGAAAGCTGGAGTCTGTGAACTCCACAAGTTTCAGATCTGACTCACCATAAACCAACTATTGGTCTTTAGTATTTCTCAAATACTTAAGGATGGCTTTAACCACTTTTCAGAGAATTTTTTCAGGATCAGATTGGTATTTACTCACTACTCCTAGTGAGTATGCCACATCTGATCTTGTACATGTCATGGCGTACATGATAGATCCCACGATCGAAGCATATGAGACTCTACTCATACGCTCTCTCTCTTCAGAAGTTGTTGGACAATCCTTCTTAGAGAGAGAAATTTCATAGTCTATCGGTAGATAGCCCTTCTTGAAATTTTCCATGCTAAACCTCTTCAGTATAGTATCTATGTATGTGGACTGGGATAATCCAAGCATCCTTTTAGATCTATCCTTATAGATCTTCATCCCTAAGATGTAGGATGCTTCACTCAAGTCCTTCATAGAGAACTGCGATGACAATCAAATTTTTATTCTCTATAGTGCGGAGATGTCATTCTTAATTAAGAGAATATCATCCACATACAAGATAAGAAACATCACAACTGGACCATTTATCCATTTATAGATACAGGGCTCTTCTCCATTCTTAACGAAGTCATACGTTTTGATCACCTTATCAAAATGCATGTTCCAACTCTGAGAAGCTTGCTTCAATCTATAAATGAATCTCTGAAGCTTGCACACCTTGGATACATCTGTGGATGTAAACCCCTCAGGTTGTATCATATACACCTCTTCGGTCACCTCTCCATTTAAGAAAGCTATCTTTACATCCATCTGCCAGATCTCATAATCCAGATGGACAGCTATTGCAAGCATTATCCGAATGGATTTGAGCATTGCCACAGGGGAGAACGTCTCGTTATAGTCAATACCATAATGTTGACGATACCTCTTGATAATCAGACGGACTTTATAGGTCTCCATCTTTTTGTCTGCACCCCTCTTCCTTTTGAAGATCCATTTACACCCAATGGGTTTAATCTCTTCAGGTGGGTCAACCAATGTCCATACATCATTGACCTTCATGGACTCTATTTCGGATTTCATGGCTTCAAATCATTTTTTGGAATCAGGTCTCTGCATTGCATCCATATAGATGATTGGATCCTCATCGTTCTCACCGAGTTCGATGGGATCACCATTCCGGATCAAAAAATCGTAGTATCTGTCTGGCTGACATGGTACTCTATCGAATCGTCTTAATGGTGCAGGTACATTGAGCTTCAGATCTGATCTAATCAAATCCAACTCAAGTTCAGCTATTGGTGTCGGTCCTTCTACCTGTTGAACTTTATCAAGTTCAACCTTAGAGGCAACGGTTCCTTCACCAAGGAACTCTTTTTCTAAAAAGGTTACCTTAAGGCTGACGAACACCTTTTGTTCATCAGCATGATAGAGAAAATATCCTTTGATCTCTTTGGAGTACTTTATGAATGTGCATTTGTCAGACCTAGGTCTAAGTTTATCTGTAACTAACCATTTGACATAGGTCGGGCACCCCTAGATCCTAAGGTGTGAAAGTGCTGGCTTACGTCCTGTCCATATCTCATATGGAGTCTTAATTACAGACTTACTTAGAATCCTATTTAACAGATAATAGGCCGATTTGAGTGCATATCCCCAGAAAGATATCGGCAAGCTGGCAAAATCCATCATGGATCGGATCATGTCTAACAGAGTCTGATTTCTCCTTTCAGATACACCATTATGCTGTGGTGTTCTTGGAGGAGTTCATTGGGAGAGAATCTCATTCTCTCCTAAATATGTGAGAAACTCACCAGAAATGTATTCTCTTCCTCGATCAGATCGAAGAGTTTTAATACTCTTTTCAGTTTATTTTTCTACTTCACTTTGGAATCGTTTGAATATTTTAAATGAATCTGACTTATGTTTCATCATATAGACATATCCATATCTAGATAGATCATCCGTGAAAGTGATGAAGTAGAAATATCCACCTCTAGCAATTGTGCTTATGGGCCCGCATACATCAGTATGTACTAGGCCCAAGAGCTCAGTAGCTCTCTCATCTTTTTCAGTAAAAGGTGACTTGATCATTTTACCAAGAAGACAGGACTCACAGGTTGGAAGTGATTCACAATCACTGACTTCGAGGATTTCTTCTTGAGTCAACATGTTTATCCTATTCTTGTTTATATGACCTAGCCTACAGTGCCATAAGTAAATATCTGATACACTATCGAATCTAGGGTGCTTGCCTTTTATCGGGCTTGATCTTTCTGGTCTGGCCCTGCACTGATGTCCCAGCCTGAACTTACACCTTCTTCACTTTCTTTTTCTTGTTCTTCTTTTCTTTTTTAAAGGGTCGAGAACCAGAAGACGAACCTCTCACTAAGTTCACCGACTCCTTGTGGAGTTGGTGATCCTTCTCAAAGTTCTGAAGCAGCCCCAGTAACTCGTGGTAGTTTACTTCAGGCTTTGTCATTCTATAATGAGTGAGGAATGGGAGATAAGACTTGGGCAGCGAGTTCAGTATTGCATCTTTCCCAAGCTGCTCATGCAAGAAAAAGTTGAGTTTGCTCAAATGCTCCATCAGCTCGATCATGTACAATACATGATCAGTGACAGAGGCACCATCCCACATTTTGGCGTTGAAGATGGCACATGTTGCTCCTAGATTGATTTTGATGACTACAAAACAGTTTGAAGGGATACAAATATTTTTTATTTGAAAAAGACCTTATGCTCTACAGGGGCAAAATCATAATTTCATCAAAACTCTGATTTGATAGTATCATCGTGTAGAACAAATGATATGTAATCTATTGGTGAAAGTTTCATGGTTTTTGGACTTATATTTTTGGAGTTATGAAGGTTTGAAGTTCATGAGTCGACTCATGAGTCAACTCATGAAACTATGAGCTGATTGGCACGCAAAGATTAGCCATGGCACGCTGGTTTTCTGGCTTGGCACGACCTGTGAGTCGACTCATGAGTCGACCCACAAGGCATGAGTCGACTCATGAGTCGACTTCTGCTGTTTTGGGCCAAGAAAATCCAGAAATCAAATCTCTGGACTTTGCAACAGAGGTCGACTCATGAGTCGACCCCTGAGGCATGAGTCGACTCATGAGTCGACTCATATGACGGGATTTGCCTGTAACGGCTAGTTTTTGGCCAGATTTGGTTGCTTTTTAATGCTGCTTTTTGTGCTCTAACGACTCTTTTTCTGCCTAGTTTGTTTTCCCTTGTCTCTTAAGGCTATAAAAGGTTTCAAAAGGTGGAAAACAAAAAGGAGAGAGATCCAAATATCCAAGAGGCATTCAAGTGATTTGAAAAGAGAAAATCAAGAGCATTCAAGAGGGCATTCAAGTGCATTCAAGAGAAAGTTTTTCAAGCCAACTTCTCAACCTCATTCAAGAGCTCATTTAAAGCCTTCAAGAAGCCATCAATTAAGCTCACCAACTCCTCAAGCATTTACTTCATCTCTCATCCACTTTGAGGAAATCTAAGAGGGGCTTCTTCATTTGAGTAAAGCGTATTTATTGTTATATTCGCTCACTTAAGGAGCTATTCTTGTACTTATTTGTGCTCTAAACTGATTTTATCTTGTGAGTAATTGTTTTTGTTTTGGAGTGTTTCCAAAACAAGGAAAGGTTGATCCGAACCTGAAATCGGAGTGTATTGGGTCGGCTTGTACCCAGGAAACAAGTGGACTAGCTTGAGATAGCTAGTGTCGGAGGTTCC
>NC_026005.2:47026257-47081257 GCF_000442705.2 Elaeis guineensis
CTCGTCGCTCATGGCAGCCAGCATGATGCAGCACACCGTAGTCCGATCACTGAGCCACTTTTGGTAAGTATCTCTGACTGTTCCATGTGCATTGGCAACTGGCTCTTTAGGTGCAGGATCCGTTCTTGCTCCAGGACTATCTTCAACTTTTGATACCAGCTACCGAAGTTGGGTCCCACCAATTTATCATTGTCCAACAATGATCGGAGCGATAGGAAAGTGGCCATATCTACACAAAGAAAAATCATAACCTAATTAGTAATTGATTCATTAAACCTAAAGATTTAAACTTTAATCAAAAGGTTTCTTCCATTATTTTATTCGAACTGGTAGCCTCTACCTTCAATTCGAGGAATTACCCTAATTCTTTAGTGGGTACTAAAATCCACTTAGACTGCACACAAGTCCAACTTTGGTTGGTCAACCCATGTACATCTAAGGGTAGGTTCATAACCAATTGTTTCTCTAAATAATTTTTAGTAATTTTAATTTTGCCCCAGTCCTTAATTAGTAGGCTTTAGCCTCCACTGAAAAAGTCTGGTTAGATCCAACCATTAACATGACCATACTTGGCCCATCGAGCCAATGAATGATTAGGCCCAATTTTAGTTGGCTAACCTAACCACCATTTAGAAAGATGTAGTCAAAAAATCATATTATGAATGACAATTCCATCAGCTGATAAGCATCAGGCCTTTGGGCCTCCAATGATTATCCAACTGATGGATCCATTATCATCCACTTAATGGGAGGCTATGATCTAGTTATCACCATAACTATTTCATTTTAAGGATCTAATAATTTTAGAGGATTTAATTAATTTAGAGGATGAAGTCAGATGAACCAGCTTATCATGATCCTCCCACTGGCTTCACCAAGTCAGCTTAAAGGAGACCATTAAAAGGGTTGGTCTAGGAGCACCTAAATCAGTCACACTGATTTACCTAACTGACATGGATCAGCTCGAATAGTCAAGTGATCCGATCAAAAAATAATTTCATCAAGAGGCCAGGTAAGTTTGATCGGTGGAAGGGTCTGCCAAAGCTTGCCTTAGACACCATAAAAAATGGTCAGATAAGCGGGCTACCAATTAAAAACCACTGATCTGGTTTACCTTAGACACTAACTGATTTAATTAGTTTCGATTAGATCAACCTAACAGTTCGTGCTAGACCACTTAGCCAAGAATCAAGTCCATTTGGTTCTTATTAAAGACATGGACTTGACTAACTACAACTATTGTAATTGATCTAGAGAATTCTTGACCTAATCTAAGACAACAATTGATTAGATTTAGTCAATTCTCTAATTAAGTCCATCTTTAATCTAACCTTAGGTCTAACCCAATTAATGGACCTAATTCTCACTAACCCATTAACCCAATGTGTTATGGTTTGCACCTTAGGTTCTTCAATTCACAATCCCAGAATCTAATCAAACAACTTCTTAATTCTCAATTAAGTTTTAGGCTAAGGGTTGGGGTTCAACTTTTCGAAAATAATTTTCATATTTATAAAATATTTTTACAACATGATTTTACCAACCAAGTTATATGTTTGATTCATAATCAAAATACAAGTAAAATAAGTATAAAACTACTTTAGATTTAATCTAAACAGGTTCATGTAATTGAAATAATTTTAATTTTAAACTGCGCAAATTTTTCAGACAAATATATGATAGTTTTTTGTGTGGAAATTATTAACAAAAAGATTTTATTTTAGATTTAAATATTTTTTAAATCTAATAAATCATAAATTTAATTTAGATTACATCTAATAAATTTATGATTAAAGATAGATCTATATGAATTAGGACAACCTTTACACTGTAATGGGTAAACCTTATAGCAGGACAACCTACAGTTCGTGATTGATCTAAAAATTTTAATTTCAGATTTAACAATCAGATTATAAATTAGATCTAATCTAAAAAATAATCTAAATATATATAAATAATCATATAATAAATAACCTAGACTCTGATACCAATTGAAGGAACCAGATCTAGGGTTTCAGGGTTAGATCTTGAAATTTTTTCAAGATCAGGTAGCGGAAGACTAAAATAAATTAAAATTTATCTTATAAAATCAGAGAATTCTTAGATCTAAAATTCTATTACATAATTATTATATGATATTAAATCAAAAATTAAAATATAAAGAGCAAGAACTACATGTTGATCATATCAACATCTTTCTATACTACATCTAATGTATGTAAAATATAATAAATCAAATCTATTACTTTGCAAGTTAGATATTCTAGCTTTACTGATCCGAGTTTGAGGATGATGTTGTGAGCCGCACATACATCTGGCCTCTAGGAGTCATCCACACGAGTCTACGAATCACGATCAGAAGTCCTGGTCCAGAAAATCAGCACAGTATGCTAGTACTGCGCTGATCCTTCTTCGATGGTCGATCAAATGCCTCCTTCTTCTTGATTTAGACTCTTCCAAAGATGAAAAGTAGGAGAAGAAGTTTTAGATGAGACACTCTCAGAAAACTTACAGATGGAAGAAGGGAAGAGATGAACCCAGCAACTCTAGAAGAAGACCTTCTTCTTCTTCTCTTTGCTCTAACCCAGACACCTAATTTTGTGTCTATTAGATCTCCACGCCCCAAGATTCTTTCTCCTTAATTTTTGGACACCTCAAAGATCTCTTAATGCTCTATGTTTCACAAAAATTTAATAAAAAAATTTATTTTAAATAGAGAGATATGAAGAGTCCTTGTCTAGGTCAAATACCTAGTCAAGGATTATCCAAACAAGGCAAGACAAGGGGTGCCCAACTCTTGGGCGTCCCCTCCTTCTTTTTCTACCGTAGACCACCAGTAAATAGTGCATATTATGTGCCATAAAATTCATAGAAATTTTAAAAAAAATTTGAATAAAATCAGTACCATAAGGAAAGAGTTTTAATTTTCTAAAACTCTATTTCATAGAATTTGAAATCCAAACTAATTCCTACTTTGACTTGATCCACAACCACATTCTATGTAAGAGAGAAAGAGAGGAAAGTTTTGGGCATGTGTGAAGACCTGAGAGAGAGGATTTTATCACATAAAATAAGAGAGAGTGGACGTGGGATAAGAGAGAGTGGGCGTGGGGGCTAAGGTGGCGCAAGGTAGAATCCTAGCCTTACTAGGATTCAATCTATGACTTATTCAAATTTGATTTCTCAAACCAAATCAAACTAAAACCAAATCAATCTAATTAAAATAAATTTTAATCTAATTAAGAACCTAATTTAATTAGATTAAATTATATTTAAATTTGATTTAATTTTTTAATTAAATTAAAAATTAGGTTGACCCAAGTCCTAATTGAACTAGGACTAGTTTTTTCTTGCATTTGGCTTATCCAATAAGCCAATTGGACTTGATCCAATCAAGTCCAAACCAAATTTAATTAAATTATATTTAATTAAACTTAATTTTAGCCTATTGGCTTAATCAAATTAAGTCAATTAGCAATCAAATAACTAATCGATCCTCCTGCAATACTTACACTATGTTAAATGTCAATCGTATTGATCGTTTAACCCTAGAATGATTCTTAATCGTTGATCCACCATCCGATCGGATCATGAACTCTAATGTGTGTGACTTCATAGATTTGAACCTAAGTCGGTAGTATAAAAATAAATTTTTATACCAATCGAAGTGATCATCTAGCAATGGTACCCGATGATCAGATAGGTCGAATGTGTAGAACAACATCCTTAGAACCCATGCAGATATAGTTTCTATATAATTTATCCCCTTGATCAAAATAATCATAGGATACCTCAGAGTTCAACTGTCAACTCTGATCAGGTTGTCCATATTGTATTTCAAAATATCAAATCCATCTGATGGATTACTTTGGCTAAGGTTTTGCTAAATTGAAATACAGTGACTCATTCTTCTCCAACTCTTGGAGTAGTCAATCCCATCTTGGTCATACTCCGACTTCGCAAGTACTTGACTGTGTCCAAAAGTCTTCCATTACTAAATTAGAAATTCGGTTAGTCCAGTATCAAAGCACAGTGAGTTGCTTGCAAGTCACTGAAGTGATCTTAGGTCTAAGGGACACTTATACTTATATCCCATCAGAGACATTCTCGATAGCAGAATATTCTGGAGTTGGTCATGTTCAATGATGATGTACCCTTACATCTCATCTGTATGTCATACCAGTATCTCCATACTCCTTGGTTAAGAGGACAACTAACCCATATGGCCTAGAACGACTTATGCTCGATAGAGGCTGTCGTCCTTATTAACAGTCTATCATTTGGTTGTAAACAGTTTTAAGGACTAATCGATAAATCCTCTCTTTATCGAATCTAAATAGTCCTAAGGACTTCATCATAACAATGGAGTTTATTAGAAGATGAAAACTTATGATAAAAATATCAAAAGTATATTTTATTTATTTACAAATCAATTACAATGCAAGATTGCTCAACCGTCAACAGATTGACGATTGACTTTTGGGATATATTTTTCAACAGCTATTTGATAATAGAGTTTGATCCAAGCAAGCCTATGATCCAATAGGATTAGATCTAATCCAAACCTATATAAAAATAATGGAATCATATTCATGCATCTCTTAAATCAATTGGAACAAGCTTTATTATTCAATAGGGATGCATCCAATCAATCCAAAATCAATCTAATTGAATCCAGTTCAATTAGATCTAATCCAATCTCCATTGCTCAATCAAATTCAGCCAATTAATAATTATATTAATAATTAATTATTTTTTTAATTTATCAACTATTAGTAAATAATTTATTACAATCTTTACATAAGATAATCATTAATCAAATTGATAATTAAACCCTTCAATGATTCATAATCGTTGATCAGCCATTTGATCCGACAGGTACTTCTATGTGTGTGATCCCATAGGTTCGAACTTAAGTCGGTAGCACAAGAATAATTTTTATACTAATCAATGTAACCATCTAGCAATGAGATCCGATGTCTGGATAGGCCGAATGTATGCCCAGCAACACTCTAGAACCCATGTGGATATAATTACCGTATGATTTATTCCTTTGACACTTAATGCTCAAGGACGATTAAAGATTAAACTGTCAACCTAGTAAGAGTGGTCCACATTGTATTTTAACCTCAAAAATTCTGTGACTCCTCAATAGGACTACTTTGATTAAAGTTTTACTGAATTGAAATACAATGATGCATCATCTCTAATTTTACTTGAAGCAGTCAATCCCATCTTAACTCACACTCAGATTTCATAAATACTTGACTGTACTTAAAAATCTTCCGTCATTAAATTAAAAATTTGGATAGTCTGGCATCAAAGCACAATGAGTTGCTTGAAAGTCACCAAGGCAGCCTCAGGTCCGAGAGACACTTATACCCATATCCCATCAAAGCAACTCTTGACAGTAAAGTACTCTGAAAGTGATCACGCTCGATGAAATATACTCATACATATCATCCATATGCCATACCCGTGTCACCACACGTTTTGATTAAGAGGACAACCAATTAAGATGGTATACAATAACCTATACTTGATATAATTATCGTCCTTATAATAATTATATCATTTGATCATGAGCAGAATTTAAGAACCACATGATAAATCTTACTTTATCATTTTGGTAGTAGTTCTAAGGACTTCATCATAACATATGAGTTCTATTTTGAAAGATATTTCTTATGATGAATCTTGTCAGATAATATTTATCATTTTATAATTCATATACATGTATAGAACATAATCATCTAACCTAAATGATTGACTTTAGGACATATTTTTCAACAGTTATCTCATAACAACTCATTCCATTTAATTTGATTTTCTTCATAAGAAAATTAGGTCTAAATAGTATGTGATCCCTCTCAAATAGGTAAGTAAAGTGGGCGCCAACACTCGACAGCCACTTGTCCTCATCCAAGTAAGAGAAAGAGGGGGCATGTGCCCTCTCTCCCTTCTCCTCATGTTGAAACTAAAGGGGGCATGTGCCTCTCTCATTCCTCCACATGGATTCTAGTGGTGAGCACACTTGAAACATGCCAAAGTGTGTGTCCCTCTTGATCTTATCCAGAGGTGGCATGCACCCCTTCCATAAAACTTGCGTCAAGTCAAGGGAGAAAATGAGAAAATGAGCCAACTAATTGGCTTGACCCAATCCTATTTAGGCACCTAATGTGGTGCCCCTTAAATCCAAATGGATTATGTTAGGACTAAGGCAATTGACTTGATTTAAACTTTATCCAATAAGGAATGAAGTCCAGAAAAGAATTTGGGTTTAACCATGTGCTAGTATAGTGTGTCTAAACCAAATAGGATTTCATCAAATCATAATTTAATTATGACTTCATAAGTCTAATTGGATCAATCCAAGATTAAATTTCTTATTGTGTGATCCTATAGATTCAATTCTATCTGGTAGTGAGATATACTATGATCTCCATCATAATATCATTGAAACTTCTTTCAATAGATTGAAATAATTCTAACTCATACCAATCAAAGATTTTCGATCCAGTATAATCTTAGTGAGCTCTCACAATCTACCAATGACATTTAGCAATATATAGTAGCAAGTTAGGTGAACTGAAGGAATGAACCTATAGGTACATTTACCATATGATTCGATTTTTCTATCATGAGTCTCGACAGGACAGAGGTCAAGGATAACTCATCAAATCTTATCTCTGTCATATGTTAGAATCAATCGATTCAAGTTTGATGTGAAATCATATGGAAACATCTTTTCATCATTCACACTGCCATGATCATGGGCTTTAAGACTCAATCTTATGATCTACATAGGACTATTCCTCTTTTACTGAGATTGATAGATCTCATCTTGATGCAATCCAATTCTTATAATGAACATACTGCAGCCAACGTACATCTTAAGGCTCTATATGGATAGGAGATCGAGTTATGGTATAGTCAAACTACAGCACTCTCAAGATGAACTGCCAATGCACCTCAGGTTAAAAAATTAAACACACTACTATAGCTATGAGTATATCACTGATGAGAACATAGATATCTTTGTGACTACTCGGGATTGATCACGCTCAGTACCCTTATTCCTAATAAGCACTTGCACTTTCGCTCTGATGTCTCTACATCATAGATTCAAGACTCATCTATCCTAAGGAAGCGATCATGCACCAATCTTTTTGGATCAATCACCATCTTCATGATGATCTTACGATCGAAAGTAATTTATGAGTTAACTAATAATAATACATGTCTCAAATTCTTAACTCTTGAGAATATATGTTATCATATCTATTAACTCAATGGACAATTCACAGACATAATAAACACAGATGTGAATGGATAAAAGCTCAAAATTTATTAATATATAAAAATTTAATTATAAAATTATATCTATAGAATATGTATATGTGTCAGCCAATTTGACTTCTAGGACATATATCTAATAGAAGTAGCTAAAGGCATCTTATTTCCAAATGAGAATAGCTGATGAGAGGACCTCGATAATGTTGGAATTTCATGTCGGGGTATGCATGTATCTTTTAAATTTTTTTTTTAAATAATATAGTAGAATAGAAGATTAAAATATCTTTTAATCTAAATCATGCGTGCATAAAATATAAAACACAAGGATTTACTTTATTTGCTGAAATTGAATACATGCTAAATTTTATGCTAAAATTAAATATGTGATCGAATCACATACATGTTTCGTAATTTTTTTCTTTGAATCTAGATCTGAAAAAGAGTAGATTTTATCTTAGCCATGTAAATATCTGATCTCTATAGGTATCCACTCAAAATCAGTCTGGAACAGTTCTCTTTGGTGTTAGTCTTTTTTCTCCAAGAATAATTACCTTGCGAATCTGAACGAAGCCTGAATCGCAGTCAACACTTTAATCTTTTTCTTGATCTTTTTCTTCTCTTCTTCTCTTGCTCTTCTTTCCTTGATTATGAAGCAATCAAAGTCTGAAAACTAGTAAAGAAAAGGAGATGCCCAAGCTCCTCTTGAGCGTGGAGATGGAGGACGCCCAAGCTCCTTTGGGTGTTGAAACCAAAGGGAGAAGAGAGGGAGGCATGGGGGGATCTTAGGAGGCATGAGAGGTGCTAAAAATCTAATGATAAGAGCCTTAAAAAAGATCTCTTTAAATAGATAAAATATTTGAATCCTATTTAAAATCAAATAGCCTCTTAATATAAGTCCTACTTGTATTAGGAATCTTTGTAGCCTTAGATATTTGACCTTCTTTAGGAGATCCATTAGGCGCTAACTATTAAAGACTTTTCGCCTACTTTTTCACATGCCATGTGAGGCTTAGGGGATGCCCCATGCTGGTCTTCATGTCCTCTTTGAAGTGGACACATCCAACTTGAGCAAATCAAGTGGCATCCCATGCTAACAATCAAAGAATTTAATTAAGGATTTGAACTCTTAATGCATATGATTCAATATCCTAGGCACCCAATAATTGAAGCTTAATGAATTTAATTCATTTAGATTATTAGCAAGTAATTAACTTAAATTAATCTTATCAAATAAATAATTCAAGCACAAAGAAGAAATTGAGTTCAACCATGTTCTAGTAAGGTTATCATGAACCCAATGAGATTTTTCTAAACCCAATTGAGACTTCATAAGCCCAATTACTTATTTCAGATCTAATTTCTTTATTATATGACCTCATAGATTCAATTTTATATAATAATAAGATATATCATGATCTCTATCATAGTATTATTGAAACTCTTTTTAATGGATCGAAATGATTTCACTCTAACTCATCAAGGATTGTTGATCCTGAGCAATCCTAGTGAGCTCTCACAATCCACCAATGACACCTAGCAGTATGTAGTAACAACTTAATAGAATCGAAAAAAACCTCAAGATATAGTTCACATGTGATTTGGTCTCTCTATCATGAGTTTCGACTAGATGGTAGGTCATAAATAAATCATCAAACCTCATCATCAGTCATATGATAGATTCTATTAGTTCAAGTCCAATTGTGATCCTTATAGAAACTTTTTTTTATTAATCACACTGCTGTGGTCATAGACTCTCAGACTTAGCCTCCCAAGTTTCATAGGACTACTCTTCTCTATCAAGATCAATAGATTTTATCCAGATACGCATCCTACTCCTACAGTGGACCAACTATCGTCAACATCCACTACAAGATCTCAATGAGATCATATTTATGTGTCAGTCAAACTTCAACAGTCTCACTGCGAGCAATCATACCATCATAGATCAAAAGATCATTCACACAACTACAGCATCGAGATAATTACTGATGATTGATTAAAAATTCAAGTGATCTCTTGTATGACCATACTTAGTACTAGTTGTTCTCCAACAACTATCCACACTCGTCACTCAGTGTCTCTACACTGTAGATCAGAGATTCATCTATTTTAAAATAAATGATCTATGTATCGGTCTATCTAAATAGATCATCATCCTCATGATGATACTATGACTGAAAGTATTTAGAAATTAATTATACATACCTCTAATTCTCAACACTTTGAAAATATGTATCGAAGTATTAATTTCACAGATGATTCAAAGACACGTCACTCTTGAATAATTAAACTTATCTTTTTATTGATCAAATCAATGTATTAAGTATAAAATTATGTTCTAGATTTATTACAATATGTCAGTCATATTAGCTTCTAGGATATACATCTAACAATCTCCCACTTGGACTAAAGCCAATTAGCCACTAATCTAAATCCCATCTTCTCAAGTTGGATTTTTATCTTTGGCTGGCTCAATTACTTTGTCAGTGGGTCTGTCATATTGTCCGTAGAGTATACTCTTCGCGATATATTTGTTTTCAAAATAGTCGCATATGATATGGAACCGCTACTCGATATGCTTTGATTTCTGATGAGACTTTGGCTTTTTAGCAAGTGCTATAGCTCTATTGTTTGTTATAATAAAGTGGTATGACATCCGATGTTATTACCTCAAGCTCTGTGATGAACTTCTTGAACCAAAAGTCTTTCTTTGCAGTATCCGAAGCAGTGACATATTCAATTTTTGTGGTTGAATTCACTATAATAGGTTGCTTGGAACTCTTCTAGCTGATTGCGCCACTATTGCATGTGAACATATATCCTGATGTAGACTTTCTATCATCAGGATCAGACATAAAGTCTGAATCAGTATATCCATCAACTCACAACTCAGAACTTTTTTCAAAGATCAAGAACAAATTTTTAGTCTTTTCAAGTACTTAAGAATGTTCTTCATAGCTATCCAGTGCTCCTCATTTGGATTTGACTGATACCTGCTTGTGACACTCACAATAAAGGTAATATCAGGTCGAGTATACAGTATGACATACATAAAGCTTCCTATGATTGAGGCATAAGGAATCTTATTCATGTGCTAAACTTTCTCAGATATGGTTGGACACATCATCTTGGAAAGATGAATACCATGCCTAAGAGATAAGAGCCCCCTTTTAGAGTTTTTCATACTGAACCTCTTCAGAACTTTCTCTATGTACAGCTTTTATGATAGGCTTAGCATCCTTTTAGATCTATCCCTATAGATCTTTATTCCAAAAATATAGGATGCTTCTCCTAAATCTTTCATAGAGAATTTTTTAGACAACCATCTTTTGATCAAGGTCAGCATGAGAATATCATTCTCAATGAAGATAATATCATCCATGTACAATACTAGAAATACTATTGCACTCCCACGACCCTCTTGTATACACAAGATTTTTCTTCATTCTTGATGAAACTAAATAATTTGATCATATCATCAAAATGAAGATTTCAACTTTGAGAAGCTTACTTTAATATGTATATGAATATTTACAGCTTGCAGACTGGGTGATCACCATCATCAGATGTGAAACCCAAAGACTGCTCCATATAGATATTTTTCTCAAGATATCCATTCAGAAAAATAATTTTTACATCCATCTGTCAGATTTTATAATCATAATAAGCTGCAATAACAAGCAAAATACAGATGAATTTCAGTATGGCTATAGGCGAGAAGGTTTCTTGATAGTCAATATCTTCGCGCTGACTATAATCTTTTATCATGAGTCTAGTTTTATAGGTCTCTACCTTATCATCGCAACTATTTTTTTTTGTAGATCCATTTATACCCAATGGCTACTATATTCTCGGATAGATCCACTAAGATCCATACTTGGTTCGAGTGCATTAAGTCAATTTCTAACTTCATTGCATCTAATCATTTCTCAAAATTGATGTCAGACATAGCCTCATTAAAGATATTAGGATCATCACCATGACTCTTATCTCCCATAAGAGATATTTTCTTTACTTTCTTCGTAAGCTTATTCATGTATCTTTTTGAAAGTCGGAAGATTCTGCTAGATCTATGAGGTGGTAGAGGAACATCAACTATTGGCTCATAAATAATAGATTTTTGAGGATCCATAGCTCTTTGATCTTCAGATATCTTCTCTTCAAGCTCAACTAACCTTCCACTACTACCATCCTAGATAAACTATTTTTTTAAGAATATGGTATTCTGACTCACAATTATATTATGATTTTGTGAAAAGTAGAAGTAGTATCCCATTGATTCTTTTGGATACCCAATAAAACGAGCTATTACAGATCTATCCTCTAATTTATTAGCCATCTGTTTTTTGACATAGGTCAAATATTCTCAAATCTTAAGATAATCTAGACTCGACTTCTTATCATGCCATATCTCATATGATATGGTAGAAATAAATTTTGATAGAATTCTATTCAATAGATAAATTGCAGTTAATAAGGTACGTTCTCAAAGATATAAGGATAAATCAGTGAAGCTCATCATAGACTTAACCATATCTAATAAGATCCTATTCATCATTTTGGATATTTGGTTGAGTTGAGGTGTTTTAGTAGGAGTCTATGAGAGACTATATCATTGTCCTTAAGATATTTCAAAAATTTTTGACTAAAGTATTCACCTCCTCAATTAGATCGAAAAACCTTAATAGGTTTGTCTGTTTATTTTTCTACTTCATTTTTGAATTTCTTAAATTTTTAAAAAAATTTAAACTTATATTTCATCAGATACACATATCCATACTATGACAGATCATCGGTAAAGATGATGAAGTAGCTATAACCACTCTTGATCTGCATATCAAATGGTCCACATACATCAGTGTGTACCAGGGCAAGTAACTCGATAGTCCTTTCTCCATATCCTACAATAGATAACTTGATCATTTTTTCTAGAAGATAAGATTCATAAGCTGTGTATGACTCTGAATCAAAAGGGCTAAGGATCCCATTTCTTTCTAGTTTGTTTATCCTGTCATCTCCAATATGACCTAATCTATGATGCTATAAGTACTTTTGGTTAATTTCATCTCTAAATCTCTTTTGACCTATGATACTCATTACTTGCTTGTTTAGATTTACATTCGCATCAATATGCAAGTGATAAAAACTATCAATTAAAAGATTCACGTGCAATCAATTTATTTCATAAATAAATAAAATAAATTTTTTTATTATAATTAAAATCAAAACCATCTTGTGCTAGCACAGATACGAAAATCAAATTTTGACTAGCTACAGGAATAAAATAATAATCTTTTAAATCTAATCTAAACCCTAACGATAATCGAAGAGGATAAGTACCAACGGCTTCTACAATAACTGTTGCTCTATTACCGATCCGAAGGATCATGCCACCTTTTCTTAACCTCCAACTTTCTATTAGATCCTGTATTGAAGTACATATATGAGCACTCGAACCATAGTCCAATATCTAACTAGAAGTAGAAAAAATCATAAGGTTAGATTCAATTACGAGTATATGTTCTAAAGGTTTGTCATCATTTTTGATCTTTAGGCTCCCCAGGTAGAGTGGATAGTTCTTCCTCCAATGACCTTCAGCATCACAGTGAAAACACCTTTCCTTTGCTTCAGCCTTCTTCAGAACGTCCTTTTTTGGTTTGCTCTCTTTCTTCTGTTTCTTCGTGGATTTATTCTTCTTCTTCTAATTAGATTTTTTCTTAAATGAAGAAGTTCGCTCTACAGCGAGAATAGTATCTCTCAAACTCTTTAAGGTTTTCTTAGTAGTGACTAACATATTGACCAATTCGGATATGGTGCAATCAAGTTTGTTCATATAAAAATTTATAATAGATTGACTATATGAACTTGTAAGGAATTGAAGAATCAAATTCATATGCAATCAAGCTTCTCAAGCTTTTCAATATCTTTGATCACTATCATACAGTACTTATGGACTGACTGTCCTTCGCGTATCTTCAGATTGAAGAATCTCTTAGACACTTCGAAGTGCGCTATGCGGCTCTGCTCACCATACAACTCTTATAGGTGAGTGATCATAGCCCTGACAATGATCATATACTCATACTGGCTCTGCAACTCGTTTGACATAGAAGCCAGCATATAGCACTTAACCCGACTGTCTTCATCCATCCACTTTTTATATACTGTTCTTTGCTCAATAGTAGGACAGTTTGGTAACACTAGGGTTCCTAATCGAGTACATGACCTAATTTTTTAGAAGTCAGGACAATCCTGAGGTTTCTAAGCCAATCTTTATAATTGGTTCCAGTCAAACGATTGGGCTTAAAGATGCGGACTAGAGGGTTTGAAGCTGACATGATTTAACTGCAAGAGTAGAGATTCAAGTTATATTTTTATATTTTAAATTTATATTTATTCTAGAAATTTTAAGAAGCAAATAATGACTCCCACTATTTTTTGGATCCCTCCACTCTCCGGATGAAAAATAAAAATTCTAACGCGATAACTAGATTTCTAGTGGGTGTTGCGGTCTCACCGATATCATATACCTCACCTAATAGTTATTGATAATATGTACACCAATACATAGATAACTCTTTATCCAGATACTTCTTTAAGCATGTTGCAGCGACTTGATCTCAAGTTATGTGGGCTCACCTAACAGTTATTGACCACACTCTTTAGTTAAATCTGACACACCGTTCACAAGTAGATGCAAAGCCGTCATTGGATCCATCACCTAATAGTTATTAAGCCCAATATCATTCTTACCCTGGAGCAACTCTTTACTAATAAAATGGTTGTATGTTCTTGGTGCAACTAAATCACTATGACCAGTCGAGAACAATCAACACCAGTACTACGTCCGTACATCTATAATAATGGAAGACCTATGGACTTAATATTTATGAAGAGGTTCAGATTTAGATCTCATCTAATCAGTCATCATATAATCGATCTAATTGATATGGCCTAAACCAAACTATCAAGTAACCTTATTCAAGGCTCAATCTTCCAAATTGATCAGGTAAGTGGAGAATGGTGGGGGTTCTTTTATTATTTTTCTTAGACACCAATAAATTGATCAGATAAGCGAACAGAATCAATTAAATAGCCACCTCTCCATTACTTACTTTAGACACCAATAAGTTAATTGATCCAAATAGATTAGCTTAAGTGAATTAGACTCAAGACATCGAGCTGCATTAGGTTCTTAGGTTAATCGATTCTATATATGAGATTTAATAGATTTGATCAATAACAATTGTATGATCTTAAACTTAATTGATCTAATCTTAATCAATATTTGACTTAGTTTGATCAATTACTTAATCAAATTAGATCCATTATATTCAAATCAAAAATTTTAGATGCAATCTAACTATATGACCTAATTTTTGATTTATCCATAACCAAAATTCTCGTGTACAAACACAAATTTTAGATTCTAAAATTAAATTTCAGATCTAAATTCTTTGTATAAAAGATAAATTTTAAATCATGAAACTAATTTTCAAATTTTTCATACAAGCATATATCTTATATATATATATATATGTAAAATTTAGATCTAAGTAAAAATTCAGATCATAATATGATATCATATATCTCACATACAAATCATGAATCATATTGAAACTAATTTTCAGACCTAAATATATAATCATACATCTCATATATAAATTATAAATCAGGTTAAAATAATTTTTAGATTTATGCATGCATCTATATATCATATATACATGAATTAGAATCCTATCTAGAAGAAATTTCAGATCTATACATGCCTTCACATATCGAATATATGAATTAAAAATTAAATCTAAAATAAATTTTAGATTCAAAGTAATTATCTATATATCTTATGCATTAAAAAAAAATCAGATTTTGAAATTCTTTTCAAAAATATGTATGTCAATTTCATGCATATGAAATCTGTGGCTTTGATATCACTATTGAAATTTTATGTCAGGATATGTATATGTGTTTTAAAAAAAATTTTTTAAATAATGTAGTAGAATAAAAGATTAAAATATCTTTTAATCTAAATCATATATGTATAAAATATAGAACACAAGGATCTACTTTATTGCTGAATTTAAACATATACTAAATTTTATACTAAAATTAAATATATGATCGAATCACATACTTATTTTGTAATTTTTTTTTTCGAATCTGAATCTGAAAGAGAGTAGATTCTATCTTAGCCATGTAAGTATCTAACCTCTATAGATATCTACTCAGGATTAGCCTGAAATAGTCTCTTTAATGTTGATCTTTTTTCTTCAAGAACAATCACCTTGCGAATTTAAACGAAGCCTAAATCGTGATCAACACTTTGATCCTTTTCTTGATCTTTTTCTTCTCTTCTTCTCTTGCTTTTCTTCCCTTGATTATGAAGCAACCAAGATCTATAAACCAACAAAGCAAAGAGGATGCCCAAGCTCCTCTTGGGCATGAAGATGGAGGATGCCCAAGCTCCTTGGGTGTTGAAACCAAAGGGAGAAGAGAGGGAGACGTGGGGGGATCTTAAGTGGTATGGGAGCTGCTAAAAATTTGATGATAAGAGCCTTAGAGAAGGCCCCTTTAAATAGGTAAAATATTTGAATCCTATTCAAAATCAAATAGCCTCTTAATATAAGTCCTACTTAAATTAGGAATCCTTATAACCTTAGATATTTGCCCCTTTTAGGAGATCCATTAGGAGTCAACTATTATAGGCTTTTCATCCATTTTTTCACATACCACATGTGGCCTAGGAGATGCCCCATGCTGGTCCTTCACATCCTTTTTTAGGTGGGCATACCCAACTTGATCAAATCAAGTGGCACCCTATGCAAACAATCAAAAAATTTAATTAAGGATTTGAACACTTAATGCATATGATCCAAAACCCTAGGCATTCAACAATTAAATTTCAATGAATTTAATTCATTTAGATTATTAGAAGGTAATTAATTTGAATTAAGCTTATCAAATATATAATTCAAGTGCAAAGAAGAAATTAGGTTCAATTATGTGCTAGTAAGATTACCCTGCACCTAATGGAGTTTTTTTAAACCTAATTGAGACTTCATAAGCTCAATTACTTATTCCAGACCTAATCTCTTTATTGTATAATCCTATAGGTTTAATTCTATCTAGTAGTGAGATATACTATGATCTCTATTATAGTATCATTGAAACTCTTTTCAATGGGTCAGAACGATTTCACTCTAGCTCATCAAAGATTGTCGATCCTGAGCAATCTTAATGAGCTCTCGTAATCCACCAGTGATACCTAACAGTATGCAGTGGCAATCCAGTAGAACTGAAAAAGAATTTCAAGATATAGTTCACATGTGATTAAGTCCCTCTATCGTGAGTTCTGACTAGATAGCAGGTCATGGATAAATCGTCAAATTTTATCATCAGTCATATGATAGATTTGATTAGCTCAAGTCCAATTGTGATCCTTATGAAAATTTTTTTCATTAATCATACTGTTGTGGCTACAAACTCTCAGATGTAGCCTCTTAAATCTTATAGGATTACTCATCTTTATCAAGATCAATAGATTTTATTTAGATACGCATCCTACTCTTACAGTGGATCAACTATCATCCATATCCACTATAAGATTTTAATGAGGCCATATTTATATATTAATTAAACTCCAATAATCTCATCATGAGTAGTCATACCATCATAGATCAAAAGATCATTCACATAACTACAGCATCGAGACAATCACTGATGATTGATTAGATATCCAAGTGATCTCTTGTATGGTCAAACTCAGTATTAGTTATTCTTTAACAACTATCCATACTCATTGCTCAATATTTCTACACTATAGACCAAAGACTCATATATCTCGAAGGAAGCGATCTGTACGTCGATCTATTCAGATCGATCACAATTCTCATGATGATACTATGATCGGGAGTATTTAGAAATTAATTATACATGCCTCTAATTCTTCATACTTTGAGAATATATATTGAAGTGTTAATTTCATGGATGATTCAAGGATACATCACTCTTGAATAAAAATTAAACTTATCCTTTTATTGATCAAATCAGTATATTAAGTATAAAATTATACTCTAGACTTATTACAATATGTCAGCCATATTGACTTATAGGACATACATCTAACAGACAATTGAAGAGCGAAGGCTAATCTAAGAGACCCTCGAAGCCCTCACACTTGAATACTCGAATCAAAAGCTTCGGATGTCCAAAAGGCAATGGCAAAAGAATCCTTATAGACTCAAAATATCAACAATGCCGACCCGAGTCAAGAACCTCAAAGAAATTGTTACACAGAGCTACCTTGAGGATGAGTCAAGTAGTACACTATCTTCAAGAGACCACCTAAAGTACCTAAATACCTCGGCCTATACAATCTAACCTAAAGAAGGTTATCCAATTGTAGCTAGTTTAAAGTGATGCTACAATCTCCATACATCGGATGATGGAATCAAGAATAATGTCGGCTACTACATGTACTTCCTTCGTCCGACCTAATTTTAGTTCAGACTCAAGAGTAAAGGGGCTTATGTTATGGTTAGAAATTTTTTTTCTTGATAAAGCCAACACAGAGAAAAGTTGGGCCTAGTCTCATCTTGATGATGACTGACCTAGGCTGATATATCAAAAAGATATTGTACTCAATTTACGTTTGCTGAGGAAAAACCCAAAGTCCATGTCACAATCTATAGTGAGCAGATAAGGAAGAAGATAATAAAAATATCTCGTCCAAGAAAGTAAAACTAACCATCAATCTCCTTTTCAAATCGACATTCTTGATGAGGCAGGAGATAACAAATATATCTCTCCAAATAAAGTAGAAGATAATGGATGTACCTCGTCCAATAAGTCAAGGCTAACTATCCAATTCTCTTTCTTTCTCATGACTCTTCAATCTCTATCTACAAATAAAGGCCCACAGGAGACCATCAAGATATGAAATTATTTCTTTTCCAATATGCTCACTCTTTCCTATCTGTTTCAGAATTTTAACTTAAGCATTGGAGGGTCTCCATCGAAGTCAACTCCAGTCGGAGACTTATCTTACAGATCCTACCGCTATCATCTTACCGTCACCGATATGCGATTGTTGATAAGCTCCAGCCAATCTGACTCAAGATAGATTTCTATCGCAACTGGATCCAAATCCAAATGACTCAAACCAAAAGGGGTGTCTATGTGATTTTCCCTATATATTGATGATGGCTCGGTGCATCTCACACTTGGTTGCTATCTTAATTCTTTGTAAACTGTCACGTCCTCGATCCGAGATTATGAATCAAGGGCCATGACAACCACTGCATACTCATAGAAAATTCTTTCCATAAGCATGCAAGACATCTTATCATGATATCAATGCTTCACAGCAAAATAATTGGTCAATAATTTAAATCAAAAATATAACAATCCAAATTCCAACTTTAATATCTCAATAAAGTCAATAAAGTTTCATAAGCCTTACATCAAATTCAATAAGATTTTCAATCTAAAATAAAAATATGAAGATTTTGCTTCTAATTACTCTTCCATTCATATCTTGTATCATCTTAATTCCTCAACATCTGTAAAAATAGTAAAATAGGAGGTAATGAGCTAGACAGCCCAGTAAGCAATGATCACTTTCAACAGATTTCATCAAGCATTTAAGTAAATAATCATTTATAGAAAATAAGCATATAGAGTTCATCAATTTGAAATCAATTTCGATTATGCAACATAGTTCATGCCAAATTTATTTTTTTTTCAAAAATTTAAGTTTTTTTTGAGATTTCAATTTCTTTCATTCTTAAATTTTTTTTATCAACCATGAGCTATGACCATATTTTCTCTATGGCAGGGTCATAACACTACGTATCTTCTTGCAGTGAGCTGCGAATCATTTGGCAACAAAGTCTTTCAGAACCGCTGGTCTCTCTGACGGTTTGTCACTAGTCTCTCTGACGACATGTCGCTGGTCTCGCTAGCGATATAAACCCTTAGGATAAATCAATTGCCAACGTATATGTCTCCATTGGTGGAGTCCTTTACATAGTCAGGTTGTCAATTCATTTTATTCTTATATCAGAATTCTTCATAAATCATGTTTCATATTCTAATTTTGATAAGAAAATATATAATCATATACTATCGAAATAAATCAATATAATGCATCATGAAATTAATATGTTCAATCATGCTTCATCATAATATTTCGAATAAGATATTTTCATAATAAAATATCATTCATCCAATTCATACATCGTTTCATAAATTATATCAGAAAAATATATTATAATTTATCGATAAATCTAAAAAAAAATAAAATATTACTTACCTCAAATGTATTTCAATAAATCCATATAATTCTATAAATTTTTCTTCTAAAATTCTTCGATTCATAAATCATATCACAATATCCGTTTATCAGGTGTCAATGATACCTATACGATATCAAATTCAATAATCAGAAAGAATACGAATATCATATTTCAACGGTTTAGATTGGGTCCGATCATCTAATTTCATCTAATCAAAATCTAATTAAAATATAAACAACCCCAAGTTTGACTATCAGATCAAATCGGATTCGAAGTGATAGGACCGAGGTTTCTTCATTGATTTCATAAAATTAAGTAGAGAGAGAAAATCAGAAGAAAAAAAATTCATAAGATACAATTTGAATTGATCAGGTGATACAATCCAACATTACGATTGGTCTAATATCTCGATTAGTGAAATCAACATGATCTAACCAAGTCATGACTAGATCGGGATCATGGATGATCAATCTAAAGATTCATGGTCTGATCAAGATGCTAGCATACTACCTGACAATCACGGATCAGGATGCTTTCACTAGAATCATTCAAACTTATCATCACTCAAACTCATCAAAATAAAATTCTTTTTCTCTTGATGAATTTTAAAAAATAAACTTCTAGAGAGATACAATTCTAGAGAGAGAAATTCATGAAGATGAATCTGTACTAATCAGACGATACGGTTCAACAAATTTGATTGATCAGATCAAGATAAATTAATCAAATCATGCTAAAAGTACTATATGGATAATTCAATAGAATTATGGATGACAAAATCTCAAGATATTTGATCTGATCAAGGTAGGTGCCAGTACGCTGTCTGATAACTATAGATCAGGATTCTTCATCAGATCAGAAATATTAAAAAAAAAATTTATTGATAAATCGATCAAGAGAGAGAAATAATTTTAGAGAAAAAATTTTAGAGAGAAAAAATTTTAGAGAGAGAAAATTCATCTTGGACTCCTCAGACGATATGATTCAACAAATCCAATCGATCAGATCAAATCATGTTAAAATTATCATGTAGATAATTCAATAAAATCATAGAAAATAGAATCTTAAAAATACCTAATCTGATCAAAGTGGATGCCGGTGTATCGTCCAACGATCATAGATTAAAAAATCCATCACTAGGATCATTTAAATTCATCATCATTCTTCTCAAAATTTTAGAAAATCTTAGGAGAGAGAAATAACCTAGAGAGAGAAAGTAGAGAGAGACTAGAGAAAGAAAGAGAAAGTAGAGAGAAAAAAAGAGGGATAGAGAGAGGAGAGAGTCTATTTTTTTTTCTATTTTTTCTTCTTCTTCTTCTTCTTTTTTCTTTTTATTTTTCTTTTTCTTTTCTTTTTCTTTTCTTTTCCTTCTTCTTCTTCTTTTTCTTTTCTTCTTCCTACGGCTCGCCTTGGGCCGAAACAGGGGATCTCACAATCTCCTGTTGGCTGGCTGACCAACGATGCAGTCGGCATAGGGGCGGCAATCGGCATGAGGAGGGTGACCTGGTGGCAAGAGGAGGACCAAGTTGGTGGCCGACGGCGACCACCGGTACCCACACATTCAAAAGGGACTGAATCCCTTTATCAAAGAAATCCAACGACTCCGGTCGCCAGCGAGCATGTACCTCGGCACGAAAAGGAAAGGGGAGAAGAGAGGAAGGAGGAGGAGGTTTACCTTCGATGCCGGTGAAGCTTTTCTGATGAGAAATCTCGATAGGCACAGGAACGATCTTCCACGATGATTTTTCGATGATTGCCGCTGATGGACTTCTGGTTCTCCAATGTGAGAGAGAGAGGAGGGTTCTCCTCCTTAAATAGAGCCAGAGTGGGCCTCTTTTCGACTCCGATTGGGAGACAGTGAGAGGAGGAAGCTCCTCTGTTTCTTCTTTCCATTTTTTTTTGTCATTTGGGCTGGGGTTGTTACATGGGCCGGGCCATGACATTCTTCCTCTCTAAAAAAAATTTCATCCTCAAAATTTTTTCTTGCTTGAGTCTTCATAGTTTCTTACTTGAATCTCATCCACAAATATTTCAATATTCTAATTCTTGATACAAATTCATTCTTAAATCATTTCATAAGGAAAAAATTGGTACATCAAATATCGATTTGAAATGGAACCATTCATTTTCTTATTTATCAAGACCAATATCTCAAAGATTTTTAATATTTCAAGATTTCAAAATTATGATCTCATTTTCTATAAAAATAATGTTCAATATCTCATGACTCAAATTAAAATTAAATCCATCTCTTGTAGATAGAAGAAAATCAATGTCTCTATTCTTGCATAAGAATTTCATTCATCATCATCATTTTTTTTAAAATATTAATCACTCTTAATTAATCAACCCATCATAAGATAGGAAAGCATACTTCTATAAATCATATGATGATATCCTAATCAATCAAAATTCAAAAAATATTTTCTCTTATTCGTACTTTCAAAGGTTGAAGACTTACCATTTTAATCTCATTCTCAAACTTTTGATATTTTAATTCTCGATGCAACTTCATCGTTAAGTCATTTTATAAAGATCAATATCACCAATATTGATTAGAATCAATATCACTATTTCTAGTCATCAAAATTTTCCTACTCAAACCCTCAAACTCTTAAATATTCTAATTCTTGAAGTAAATTTTATCATTAAGTTATTCCATAAGAAAAATCAATAACTCAAAAGTTGATCTAAATCAAAATTATTTTTTTTTAATCAAAATCAATGTCTCTATTCTAAGTAAGTATATCAATTTTTGTTATCTAAATATTAACTACTTTTAATTAATCAATTTATTATCAAATTAAATTATAAATAACTTCAATCTATCTTTTGTAGAACAATCATCAATATCAATAGATAATCTCAATCTTTTTTATTTAGTCAAAGAAATAATAATGATCAAAAGAGTTCAAACTTCAAATTTTATTATACTCTGAAGATAAATATTTAAGTATAATAATCTAAAATCAAAATCATTATTCGATAAATAATCTTAAATTCTTTCTAATAAATAGAAAATTATAAAATTCAATTCTAGGATAGAAAAAATTTATCTCTAAATATTCTAAATCTAAAATCAAAAATCAAGGATCCACTCATCCTAGAATTAGGATGCTAAATATTTTTATAGCATAGTAGATGGAAGCACTATTTTTTAAAAATTATATTAAAGATATCCAAAAAAAATTCAAAATATTATTCTTTCTAATATCAATAAATTTTTTGTATTAAACCATATCATCTATCATGATTCTTTGACTCAAAAAATTAATATTTTCGACTTACTCAAAATAATCCAGGTCACCATGCTTCCACTACGCACTCTGTTCTAACAATTAAAATTTCTTAGGTTCATCAAAAAATTTTGATCAAATTATTTTTTATCTTATCAATGGAAAAGATCTACAATTTCAAATTCCAATTAAAATCAAAGATTAACTTTCGATTCTCAATCTTACTTTTACTGGTATACAATAATCTTGATTAATCCTTGAATCCAATATCACATTTAAAACCATCATATAGGTCTACTATAATCAATATGAATCAAATCTTAATTCTCATATCAATTCAATTCGATAATTTCAAATCAAAATCCTATAAGTAAAATCAATTAGAAAATCCTTCAAAATTTTATCAAATTAGGATATAATCAGAATATATAAGAATTTTATATCATTATCTTTTCTAAAATTTTTATCATCAAGATCCTTAATATCTATCAAATATCTTTTCATAATAATCATACAAGCCTCCAAGAATTAAATCTCTATTTAATAATAAATTCAATCAAGGACCTCATTAACAAAAGTAAAAGAACTCCATATCAATTTTTAAATCTAAAATTTTAAATTACAAATTCACATGGGTCCAATAATCTCGAATAAATATAAATCGAATCTTTTATCTTAATCTAAAAATAGTAATTTTTTTCATTAACAACCTCAACAACAATATCAGAAAATTCTTTGATTAACTTACATACAAAATCTTTAAATTAAAATTTCATACACATCATGTAGTCCCCAAAAGACACAAATAAGATCTATTATTTAGATCAAAGATTCCAACACAATGAATATCTTATAATCTCATAATCGATTTCATCAATAAGAAATAGACTTCTTTGCAATATCCTCAAATATGCATTCATTCTAATATGTCACTTTATATATGATCCACATACCAAGTTCAATTTCGATAAATATTCCAATCAAGCATCATAAAAGACTTTCTTAGTCCATCCTGGAATAATATTTTATCATCAAATCTTTATCTTGCCAAGAATAGTCAACTTCTCAACTAGAAGTAATATCATAGTATTATTCTCACATCGAATTTGAACTTACGATTCACTTGAATAACCAATGATCAAATTAATAACCATAATGCACAATAAAATTTCATATCAATCCTTTTGTGATTACTTTCAATCAAAATCTAACTAATCATATCGTAATCCATAGATCATCCATCATATTTCAAACTCTATAGGTTATAATCTCTTGTGATCCTTTCATATATAATCTCAATATTTAATCAAAAATTATAAAGATTTCTCACACTACAATCATTATAGATCTACACTATAATGACCCTAGTGTCTATCCACTTACACTTATTCTATACACATCTTAGTTCATCCACTAATGCTCTGATACCACTTTAATTGTCACTCTCCTGACTCGAGATTGTGAATCGAGGATCATAGCAACCACCGTATACTCATAGGAAACTCTTCCCACAAACATACAATGCATCTTATCATGATATCAATGCTTCATAGCAAAATAATTAGTCAATAATTTAAATAAAAAATATAACAATTCAAATTCTAACTTTAATATCTCAATAAAATCAACAAAGTTCCATAGGCCTTACATCAAATTCAATAAAGTTTTCAACCTACAATAAAAGTATGAAAATTTTACTTCTAATCACTCTTTCATTCACATCTTGTATCATCTTAATTCCTCAACATCTGTAAAAATAGTAAAATAGGAGGTAATAAGCTAGACAGTCCAGTAAGAAATGATCACTTTCAATAGATTTCATCAAGCATTTAAGAAAATAATCATTTATAGAAAATAAGTATATAGAGTTCATCAATTCAAAATCAATTTCGATTATGCAACATAGTTAATGCCAAATTTATTTCTTTTTCGAAAATTTGAGTTTCTTTCGAGATTTTAATTTCTTTCATTCTTAAGTTCTTTTCATCAACCATGAGCTATGACCATATTTTTTCTGTGGCAGAGTGACAACACCGTGTATCTTCTTACAGTGAGCTACGAATCATCTGACAGCAAAGTCCTTCGGAATCGCTGGTCTCTCTGGCGGTTTATCGCTGGTCTCTCTGACGACATATCGCTGGTCTCGCTGGCGACATAAATTCTTAGAACAAATCAATTACCAATGTATATGCCCCTATTGATGGGGTCCTTTCATACAGGTTGTCAATTCATTTTGTTCTTATATCAGAATTCTTCATAAATTATGTTTCATATTCTAATTTTGATAAGAAAATATATAATTATGTAATATCGAAATAATTCAATATAATGCATCATGAAATCAATATGTTCAATCATGCTTTGTCATAACATTTTGAATAAGATATTTTCATAATAAAATATCATTCATACAATTCATGCATCGTTTCACAAATTATATCAGAAAAATATATTATAATTTATTGATAAATCTAAAAAAAAGTAAAACATTACTTACCTCGAACGTATTCCAATAAATTCACATAATTCTATAATTTTTTTTTTCAAAATTCTTCGATTCATAAATCATATTACAATATCCGATTATCAGACGTCAATGATACCTATACAAGACCAAATTCAATAATCAGAAAGAATACGAATATCATATTTCAACGATTTAGATCGGATCCGATCATCTAATTTCATCTAATCAAAATCTAATTAAGACATAAACGATCCCAAGTTTGACTATCAGATCAAATCGAATTCGAAGTGATAGGATCGAGGTTTCTTCATTGATTTCATAAAATCAAGTAGAGAGAGAAAATCAAAGGAGAGAGAATTCATGAGATACAATTCGAATTGATCAAGTGACACAATCCAACATTACGATTGGTCCAATATCTCGATTGGTGAAATCAACATAATCTAATCAAGTCATGGCTAGATCGGGATCATGGATGATCAAATCTAAGGATTCATGGTCTGATCAAGGTGATGGCATACTACCTGACAATCACGGATCAGGATGCTTTCACTAGAATCATTCAAACTTATCATCACTCAAACTCATCAAAATAAAATTTTTTTTCTCTTGATGAATTTTAAAAAATAAACTTCTAGAGAGATATAATTTTAGAGAGAGAAATTTATAAAGATGAATCTGTACTAATCAGACGACATGGTTCAACAAATTCAATTGATCAGATCAAGATAAATTAATCAAATCATGCTGAAATTATCATATGGATAATTCAATAAAATCATGGGTGATAAAATCTAAAGATATTTGATCTGATCAAGGTGGGTGCCAGTACGCTGTTCGACAATCATGGATCGGATTCTTTATCAGATCAGAAATATTAAAAAAAAATTCATTGATAAATCGATCAAAAGAGAAATAATTTTAGAGAGAGAAAATTTTAGAGAAAAAAAAAATTTAGAGAGAGAAAATTCATCTTGAACTCCTCAGACGATATGATTCAACAAATCTAATCGATCAGATTAAATCATGCTAAAATTATCATGTAGATAATTCAATAAAATCATAGAAAATAGAATCTTAAAAATACCTAATCTGATCAAAATGGGTGCCGGTGTACCGTCCAGCGATCACAGATCAAAAAATTCATCACTAGGATCATTTAAATTCATCATCATTCTTCTCAAAATTCTAGAAAATCTTAGGAGAGAGAAATAACCTAGAGAGAAAAAGTAGAGAGAGAAAGAGAAAGTAGAGAGAAAGAAAAAGGGGGAGAGAGAGAGGAGAGAGTCTATTTTTTTTTCTTCTTTTTCTTCTTTTTTTTTCTTTTTCTTTTCTTTTTCTTTTCTTTTCCTTCTTCTTCTTCTTTTTCTTTTCTTCTTCCCACGGCTCGCCTTGGGCCGAAACAGGGGATCTCACAATCTCCTGTTGGCTGGCCGACCGACGGTGCAGCCGGCATAGGGGCGACAGTCGGCATGAGGAGGGCGACCTGATGGCAAGAGGAGGGCCAAGTCGGTGGCCGACGGTGACCATCGGTACCCACACATTCAAAAGGGACCGAATCTCTTTGTCAAAGAAATCCGGCGACTCCGGTCACCGGCGAGCATGCACACCGGCACGGGAAGGAAAGGAGAGAAGAGAGGAAGGAGGAGGAGGCTTACCTTCGATGCCGACGAAGCTTTTCTGACGAGAAATCTCGATGGGCATAGGGACGGTCTTCCGCGATGATTTTTCGGCGATTGCCGCCGATGGACTTTTGGTTCTCCGATGAGAGGGAGAGAGGAGGGTTCTCCTCCTTAAATAGAGCTGGAGTGAGCCTCTTTCCGACTCCGGTTGGGAGACGGTGAGAGGAGGAAGAAGACTCCCAAAGGGAGTCTTCTCCTCTATTTTTTCTTTCCTTTTTTTTTTTTTTTTGTCGTTTGGGCTGGGGTTTGTTACATGGGCCGGGCTGGGGTTTGTTACATTGGCATGAACTATGTGATTTTCCCTATATATTGATGATGGCTCGGCGCATCTCACACGGTTGCTATCTTAATTCTTTGCAGACACTCAGCGTATTTCTTAGCTAAAATAGCAGCAAGGCAAAGAAACGGAGATGACAACGCTAGCTAGGTAAACATAACTCGCAATTTGGTCCAGCATTCAGACAGTTAATCCCACTAAGATTGCATCTTACCTAAAGGTTGTCAACTAGTTTAATGGGTAGCTAGGTTCAGATTCTTTCAAGTTTGGTGGCTGAACTTCAAAGTGTGGCTCGCAATCATGATTGTCCGTGCCTTGCAGGATGGTTCTTGATGCATTTGGACCCACACTGTGCATTAGATAATGCACCTATAATACATGGGGTCTGGTGTATCATGGAACGTCATGCAATATATGGATGATTGTGATTACGAACTGGAGTACTTAGTCCGCTCCCAAACTACAAATGATCCAGGCTCTTGGTCGCTTGATTTTGGAGTGCTAGTAATTTGAATTCGTACCGCCTCTCTCCCTTTCTATCTCGTTTCCTCCTGCTCTAGCTTTAGAAGAAAGAAAAACCAAAAAACGAAAACGTGCATCCCAGATACATTCAGTGTTCTCATACGAAACAGCTCTTCAAAAATAAAAAAACATTTGATCAAGCTAGGGATACAAAATGGGTCAAGTCAATATGAAACTTGACGTGTCTATATTTTGAGATTAATGGGGTGGATGAGGTTCAAAAATCATACTCAATTTGAAGTCTGGGTTAGGTTTGGATTATGTATTTTTCAATTTGATCTGATCGAACTTGGTCTTTATTTCATCAAGTCTAATTTGGGCCAACAATAAAATAAGCTTGACTCGACCCGAACTAGCTTGTCTTAGAAACCCAATCATATAAACCTCCTTGTCTTTCACTATAAATATCTTCTAGATTCAGTAAGTAAATGCTCATTTAAACTAATTGCTTCATATTAATTAATAACCACATCTCACATCTATTTTCATTTAATTTTATTTTAATATTCATATTTTATTATTTGTTTTGATAAATTCTTATTTATAATGTCTTCAAGTATACCAATATATATTTTTGTAAACTTAAGAATGATCAATATCCAAGTTTATATCGTCTCCCTACCATTTTATTTAAATTTTTTAAATAATTTTATATTCAATAATTAGTTATTATATTTTATTTAAAAAATAATTAGATGCTTAACTTAACTTGTAGATCTGGCTTGTCCAACTCTCAAACCGAACCCAAACATTTCAGATTGAGCTGAGCACAAGTCAGATTCGATCGAATTGAGAGAAAAATTTCATCCAATCAAATCCAATCGGATTGAAGAAGATTTAATCTGTTGCTGGCTGTTTATCATGTATCAATCATTTGAAATCGAAGTGAACGATTTATAGTGGGTTTGGATGGATTGTGTCAGTTTGGACTTCAATGTTGACCTAATATTGATTTTAAATCCAATATTGGTCCACTTAAGCTTTTTTTTTTTATCAATTTAATGCAAAAAAATCTAAACCTTATAAGTTATAAATTTTGAGATTATTTTTTAATCTATATAAAATAAAATAGAAAAATGAAAGATTTACTCATCTGAAAGTAACATCTGAAAGCTTTTATTTTAGAATTGTCTCAAATTGGCGTGCTTCCATCAACAATTTAATATTAATATTCCGATGAATCCAAATAGGTGATGCAGTATTTTTTAAAATGAAGTATTGAAGTCTAAATGACGCCATCCCAAAATGAAAGTGAGTTTGTAAAATACTATATTAGTTTGATTTGGTTTCATACAGTTTAAAAGTATAAGAACCAAATCCAACTGCAACTAATCGATTTTTTGCAAACCCTAACCCAATTCCACCTGATTTATGTCTTTCAACCGACCGAAACTAATATTTATTGGGTTGGATTGGGTGGGTCTCTTTGGATTTCAATTATTTGCTCAGCCCTAATTTCAGAGTGCAGAGTAGCGAAGGGGCTTTAGGGCGGGCACCAAGAATTTGATCGCTGGGTTAGGTTAAGGCTTGGGGTACCACCCGTAGTAGTGTCACCCCGTAGAACTTGGTTAGGTTTGATCATATAATCACAACATGATTTGAATGACTTGCTACATCTAAAGTCTTTTTCAAGAACTTAACTCGATCTGAACTAACTTGATCAATGAATGGATTTTATCTGGGCTTAAAATCATAATGCGATTATAAAAACTGATGACATAAGGATTAAGCATGATCCAAGTTGAATTTTGGGTTGCAAATGAATCGAGTTATTTGTGAGCTACTTGAGTTCGACTTAAGTTCAAGCTTGATTCGATTATTATTGAGCTCGAGTAGCTTGAATAGTTTTTCAAGTCAAGTTTGAATAGCAAGATACTTAGCTCAAAAACTCACGAGCTTACTCAAATATATATATATTTTTAATAATATTATTTTTATTTATAATATATATTTATTATATAGAGTATGGTATAGGTAGAGACATCTTTAGTCCCACATCGATTATGAGTCAGGAAGGAGTATAGCTTATATGGATTAAAACCTTATTTCCCACATGAGACGTCTTTTAAAGAGAAAAATCATGAGGCCCCGTACAACATCGCTAAAGGCCAAAGCGGATAATACTTTATGTATATGGGTGCCGAGGCATAAGCCAACCATCCGACTCCTTGACTCATAACTACAATATTGGCGCCATTTGTGGGAATGCTTCCTTCCCCCATACACATACTCTCTCTTGACTGGGAGGCTATGTTGTAGTATAGGTGGGGGTATCTTTAGTTCCACATCGGTTATTAGTCAAGAGGAAATATGGCTTATATAGATTGGAACATTCTCTCCCATGTGAGGCGCTTTTCAAAGGATAAAACTATAAGGGTTCATGGGACAGTATCAGAGGCCAAAGCGGATAATACTTCACGCATGTAGGTGAGAAAGCATAAGCCAACCATTCAAGCTATCCGATCTTTTGATCCATGGTCACAACAATATATTATTAGTAGGCTAAGATTTGATTTCGAATTCGAATATGGTTCAGTTAATATTCGATTCGAATTGAGTCGGTCTCAAATTTTATCTGTTTTTCATCGAATTGATCTTGAACTTAAAATATTAAGACTTAACCATACTCAAATCAAATTTTGAATCCAAATATTTTGAATCGATTTGAACTCAAACTTTTATCTGATTTGTTCAGCTCCATTTCACTTCTAGTCGGATTTGAGCCATTTTGGAATGCTAAGATCAATTCTTCAGCACGGTCGGATCTGCAAACCGCAATCCAACCCAAGAAGCTGGTCCGGCACTCACCCCCTGACACCGCTCATTTAAACTTTCCCATCACTAGCGTGGGCAAATCGCCTGACTCGTTTTGGTCCGCCGAGATACGATCACCATCTCAGAATCTCAGATCGCCATGGAGCTCGAGGAGGCGAGTGGGGAGGATAAAGGGCAAAGAAAAAGCCTAGAAACGAGCTTGGAGGGCAAGAAGGTGGTCCTGGTGCCATACATGAGGGAGCACGTGCCTCGATACCATGAGTGGATGCAGGACCCCGCCCTCCTCCTCGCCACCGGCTCCGAGCCCCTCACCCTCGACCAGGAGTACCAGATGCACCTCTCCTGGACCCAAGACCCCAACAGTAATCCTCTCTCTCTCTATCTCTCTCTCCAGATTTGTCTTCGTTTCTATGTTTTTTAATGCAACGAGATTGATGGCTGGGTGTGTTGCAGAGCATACATTTATACTGCTGGACAAAGAGTTGATCGCGGGTAGCTTCGTCCATGGAGATCCCCATGTTGAAGGTTTGAACTGTTAGTTCACTGTTTCTTGTTTTCTGGTTGGTTGCTTTTGCGTTGTTGATTTTGTGTTTGTTATTGGTGGTTTTGTGGAGTAGATTTTGGAGAAATTTACGATTTTTGTTGAAAAAGTTGACCTCTAATGACTTGAATCTTTTTTTCGAACCGTTGGAATTGAAGTATGTGTGGTTATTTGAGTTTATTTTTATGGTAAATACATTTTTTTGTCTTGCTGTTTGAGTGGTCTTTTTGGTGTCGCACTTTGTGGAATAGAGAAATTGGTTGGGATGGTTGGATTTAAAATATTTTATGTGCTTATTTTCATGTCAAAATCAATTGTAGACATATTTAAAACCTTGTTTTTATAGTTGGTGAAACGCATTAGTAAATATCTGATGCCTTTTTTTTTGTTTATTTTGTTGATTTAGTCTGGAATATGGAGCTAGGGAATGGGATTTCTTTGTCTACATGATGAAATCTTTTGTTGATGACGTCAAATATTTGGAAAGTTATCATCTTTAGAACTTTGATGATAGCAAACCATTAATGGTTGCCTTAAACACAACTTTCCACCTACAGATGAATGATCAGTATTACTGGGAGATGATAAGGTTGGATGACAGTGTGTGATACAACCATAGAAATTTAAGTTAAGAGCTGCTTTAACAAGAAGCAAAAGATCAAAGTTTAGGCACCATAACATAGGGGACAGCATTACTAAATCTTCTCAAGAAGTTGTGAGTTCAGCTCATGTGAATTTGGATTGAATATCTGGCTAAGATGAGGCGACGTGCTTGAATTCTATAAAATTTTGTGTTAAGCAGGATATAAAACACTATGTTTTTCATTAGATTGATTTGGATAAGCTTGAGGTGGTAAATGATGAGGGATCAGATAGAAATCTTGATATGTTTTGAAGGTTGATTTTCAGTTAAGTGTTGATAAAATGTTATCTCAAAGTTGATCTTTCCATCTTTTTTTTTTTACAAGCAATGTGGGAGGTGGATAGAAAGCCTATGAATTCTTTCTATTCCCCCCTTTGATTTATTCAAGCAAGATGAGGTTTAATCAGTCAATTAGTAACTAGAACACATAGGATTTGGCTTTGTTGTTGGCTTATTATTGCAAAAGATAGTTGCTTATTAGGTTGTTTTGCTAGTGTAAGGTGTCTTCATATAGACATCATTGACCATGTATCCATAGTGCAAAACTTACCCTTTTTGTTTTTCTGGTTTCTAAATAATTGATGTGAAAGAGGAACTAGACTTTTTATCCTGTCACTTTACTATTTTACTAGACAATTTCATAGAATTTAGATTATCATTTTATGAATTGATGTCCTCTGTCAGGTTGAATTGGTGTGGCCTGATACTTATTGCCACTAAGTGCCATGACTTGAAAGTTAAGGCTAGGCTTAAAGAGAAAGAATAAGGGATCCAAAGAAAATTATCTAGAGAAAGTCACAAGAATTTGCTGGTCTTTTTTTGATCCTTTCATGGGTTGGGTCAGCTGTTTCTGAAGTGGAGGTAAGAATTTAATTGATTCTGCTTGGTTCTTTGTTGCAATCACAGTTCATGGCTTGGTTTCTTGAAAAGCTCAAGGCAAGCTTTTGACAAGAAGACATGCTCTCCTCTACACATCCTTTAAGTTGGTAAATTAATCAACTGATGTGGTTCCTAAAGTGGGGATGGGAGATCTGTAGGTTGAGATGATATAACACTTTAATCTCTGAGGTCCCAAGAGGTAGAATATGGTATGCTTTGTGCTATGCTGAAATGAAGAAACCTAGACCAAAGAAGATGAAACCTCCCACTTCTGCAACCCGTTGTCCCTTCATTTTTTTTTTTTTTTTGTTGGGGGGGGGGGGGGGAGAGCACGGGGGAAGGAATTGCAAAATCTAGTTTGTTAGATATGGATATAATCCTTAGAAGACTTTGATAGAAGTTGTGAGATACAATTTGGAGACATTGTAATATAATTATTATATCAGGTAAACTGACCTTTGATGTCTCGTGGATAAATGAGGATGATCACTGCATGAGCCCCATGAAGATGGGATTTGGCATGTTTTTATGGGTTGCTAGGTGATATAAGTATTTTGTCTGAATCAAATTTTGTGTGGATCAAAATTTTGGAAGAGGGTTTATGAGCATAAGATGTGAATAATATCTTTGAAGGTCTAGAAGCCAATCTATAAGTAAAGTACCAAGTAACTTGGAAATGAGTTTCACCTTTGCGAGTTTAAAGACATACAGATGGAGGATAGTGTGAGGGAGAAGTTCTTGAGATAATTCTGCTGAGAAAAATGATTACGGTTGATGATCTTGTAGCTTGGAGTTTCCGTCAAGTGTCAAAAATGGATGAATGGCCCAAGAATACTAATAGATTAGTGGAATAGAATTTAAAGATATTTTTGCTCCAGGATAATTGAAGAATGTCACCTTTACATAAGCAAGATTCACCAAACCAACCTCACGTAGATGGAATGAGGCATATTTTCACTGACTATTTGGTTGGTGATCTTTGTGAACCACAAAACCATGTGCCACTTAGAAAAGGGGAATTAGAATTTCAATGCAAGAATGACATGATTAGCTTTTAATATCTAATATAAATTAGTCTTGTTTAAAATTTAAAGTACAAACTTCTTATTTCTACTTCAGACTTTTGTTTTATCTATTTTTCCTTGACCAAATATTCATTCCTACAGCCATGGTAGGTGATGTGAATATATACATGAATGATCCAGATGACCTGCAAACAGCAGAAATTGAGATCATGATAGCCGAACCAAAAAGGTAATGATGTTCTAAACATAATCTAAGTTCTTATGTCCAATTTCACTAACACACTAACACGTGTTGTTAATTTATCTAGTTTTTATAATTAAGCATTGCTAGCCTGGCCTTATCTGTAACATCTGCTGCCTCAACTTGTCCTGCATGATGTGTAACCAGAAAGCAACCCACGGGATTTAATTAAATAACAGATAAAAATTAATAGGGAGGTAAGGATAAGCAAAATTTATAGTTGCATTGAATATTAGATGATGCATAAAAATGCTGATAAATTTATTTGAAATGATCATTGTATGAAAAGCTGCTATTGTATCTAGATGCAGATGATATCTAAATATAAAAACTATTTTTTTCTTGCAAAAATATAACTACAATTAACACTTTATTTGGACGTAGATGATAGTTATATGATATCTAGCTTTTTTGAAATGATCATTCAATGAAAAAACAGCTATTATATCTGGATTTAGATGGTATATAGATACAGAAGTTGTTTTTTCTTGTTATATAGTTCTAAATTGTGGGAACTGCATCGTTTTAATATTTAAATAAACACCTGTTTAGCATTTATATGAGCATCAATATGAATAAATGCAATAAATTCACAATGATAATCCAAAACAAAGTACAAAAGAAATTCTTAAGCAAATTTTCCCTATTGTGATGAACAATTTTTTGTTCCCTATTAGTTAAACAAAATAATTCAGCATATTTAATTTAGGATAGCAAATTCTAGTGGTACTTAGTACTTCGGGATAGAACAAACCTTTAGGATTGTTGGTTTAAATCTATCCATGAGATCATCAACCATGAGCTCATCTTCTGGAAAATGCTGAAACAACATAATAACTTATTAAAGACATACAGACAAACTACACCTTTTCCTTATCAAATATATCTATTTAGCAACCCATTGACCGAAAAAATAAGCAACTTGAGCAAATCCAGCAATCCACTACAACGAACTGCAAAAAAAGAAAAATTTAAGAGAGAGAGAGACTTAACATTATTCTACAAAATATTAATAAGTTTGTTTGAGATGATCATTTCATGAAAAAGCTAATATTATGTCTAGTTGAAGATGGTACCTAGTAAGTTCATATATTTAGGATGCTCGTCTCATGTCCTAGATAGCCCTCAAAGCCTCAGCTTTTTCTTGAGAAAAATTAAGGATGCATTCAATTAGTAAAATATTTTAATACAATCCCTCAATGCAATTCTTGGTTACTTTATTGTTATTCAGAATGTTAAAAATGATCATTATGATATGTGTTTGCTTGTTAATTTATCTTTGTGAGGTCTTCACATTCTTCCTAGGAAAAGTTTGGTCCTGTCTTCTTTATCACTTCCATGTGTTATGGACTTATCTACCCCAAAGTAATATGTGTCACCTCTTTGTATCACCCATGTATCATGTTTGTATTGCTAACCACTAACAAAAAACCATAATTAAACTATACAAATTTAAAGGCCCAAACAAATCCCAAAAAAGCCAACTTCACCTCATATAAAAACAAACTTAGAAAGCCACAACTCAAGATACTGTGATTCTTGAGAAACCCATCACAAAACTGATCAAGAATCCAAGAACTCATCAAACAGAACCTCATTCTTAGCAATAAAACAAAGAATCAAAAGAAAGAAAGGGTGGGAAGGGGCGAGCACTTGGACTCCTTTGTCAGGATTGCGTAGGTGGACGTGGGAGCAGATGATGGCGAGGTATAGCTCCATCATTAGCAAAAAAAGCCTAAAAAAATACTATTAGCTAGCCTGACGGCCCCATCACTCTGTCTCTTTTCCCACCACCTCGCAGCTGCCATTGTCTTTTGCGATGCTACCCTCCCCATCGCCCCTTAGGTCCTCTGCTCTTTCCTCCAATCCCACAACTCCCTCAAGGCTGCCTTCCTTGTCTGCCGCTTCATCCCCACCTGCTCCTTGCCTACCTTACCACCTTCCTCCTCCCCATCATGTGGGTTGGCACGACGGTGCTTTCCTGTTTGCCCCTATGCTTCCCTTCTTCTTCTTTTCTTCCCTCTATTGCATTTGAGTGAGACACGATGATCCTCCCCCTTCGTGGCCCTCTCCGTCCATATGTGTGGTCTAACTTGAAGGTACTTCTCCCCTTCGTCGCATTCAAGCAAGATGCGACCCTTTGTCAGATCAAAAGCACGGAGGGGAATGCAGCAAGGCTAGAGGAGAAAGAAGAGGAGGAGGCATATGAGGATGGGAGGAGAGGTGGGAGTGAGGAAGGTGTATGGAGGGATGGGGGAGGGAGGAGGGGGGAGATGGGGAATTGTCCGAAGGGATTGGGGGAGGAATGGGAGACATGTGCAGTGAGGGGATGTGCAAGGAGAAAGAAGAGGAGGAGGTGTTTGGGAATAGTGTACGGAAGAGAGGATGGAATGAGGAAGGTGTACGGAGGGATGGGGCGGGAGGAGGGGGATAGGGAAGCTGCTTGGAGGAATTGGGGGAGGAATGGGAGACATGTACACTGTGAGGGTATGCATCCTCTTGCTGTGCCATAGACACAATGGAAAAAAAAAAGAAATGAAGGGAAGAAGGGGGAAGGGAGCGTCGGTATAGCTTGTGTAAAGTGGTTCTACACAAAAAATGCATTGGCACATGTCAGGGCTAATGCTTGACACTCGGCACCCGGGAGAGCATTGGACTCTCCATTAATGTGTCGTATAGATTAGTTGGTCCATTCATTTCAGAAACATGGGATATTTTCAATTTGACTGATTGAGCAGATTGAGTAGAAATGCGGCAATTGTAAAACTGAATGTTATATTATGCTTAGAGTAAATAAGTGTAATGATGTACTAGATCTTGGATATTATGATAAATATTGCTTATCTTTTAACTTCTAACACATAAAATATTCTGCTTCTTTTTAGAATTTGTGGAGACTGGATTTTGTAGATGAGTTGCACTCAAGACATGCATAGATGAATCTGTGTACATCCAGATTCTCGTGCCACTTGGACAGCTTGTTCCTTCTCTACTCTTTCCACACAATTCGGGGAATGAAATTCAGAAATACACAACAAGGCAACACCTCTGTTGTTGTAGCCAATAAGCTACGTCAAAATCTTTGACAAAGTTACTGTCAGGTAGCTGCTTTCCTGTGAAGGCATGTGAAAGGTTAACAGGTTCCCCAAATTTCAGGAGACCCAAGTGGACACTCCCCAAACCCAGGTTAAAATAAACCAAACCAACCAAAGAGATAATTGATTGATATGTTAAAAATGCATCAGAAACCCTAAGGGGACACTAAAATATATTTAAATAACTGACTATGCTTGAATCTACAAGTGGGCCCTAAAAAAATGACAAATAAAAATAACAGTAAATAATTACTATTTAACTACATCAATAAGCTATATAACAAAATGTTGACTTTCACTTGACATGTCTTGATAATTAATGCTAAAGTTACTTACACCGTATAGATTTTGAGTAACCAAATTGCTTGAAAAGCTTAAGCTGATAGGGAAAGGGTTAATAATATATATAGGCTTAACACCCACCCCTCTCACATGTTGCCAGGACCATGCATGTGGAGGAAGAATAATGATGAAGTGAGTCAGAAGAATTGGGTTAATCAAATAAGTAGTTAGCATAGAGGGGATTCAAACTCATGACCTCCAGTAAACTTGAGCTATGATGCCGTGTCTCCACATTAAAAAATAGTAGTGATCAGATAAGACAATAGGAAGGAAAGATGAGAGCATGGAGGAGAAGGGGTGAGAAGAAAAAAAGAAGAGAAAATGAAAGACGTGAAGAAGAAGAGATGTTGCCCTGTCCCTCAATCTGACTATGTGGCACACAGTGTTTTGCTAATATAGGGGCTGACCAGCTTACTAGGAAAGGACAATTTTGTCCTTTACTAGTGATCTGTGTTACAGGTACCCAGCTGTATCTCAAAACATGAGTTTGCTGTGTCATGAATACATTCCCCTTGCAGTCTTCTGAATCTCCTTAGTTGTATCATAAAACATGAGATTGCCGTTTATATGTGGCTCCATGCTATTCCATAACAATCTCATGACTATTTTCTTTTTCCCACTTATTGGAAGGATTTTCAGTAAGACACTCATGCTTCCTGTCTGCTCTCAAAAACAATTCAACTGCTTTCAGCTATTGAAGATAGTTTTTGTTCTTTGTACCTTCAGTGGAAGTGTCATCTGGTCTCCAAGAATATCTTCCATGGAGATTCCAATCTTTGTATGATTTCCATCTCCCAAGTACAACAATCAGAAATAAAATAAATGGCACCAAAGGAATATGTGAATAATCAAGAAACAATTTCATCACAGTCATAAACAAAGCAAGACTTATGAGATAAAAACCAGCAATTCATCTGCAGAATTCTTCACTTCACACACAGCAAACCACTATTTTGCTTATCTGAGCTGAAAGAAAGGTTTTCCCGATTATGCTTCTGTCCAAAAAGACATGCCCATACGTGTTTTTGTTCTCGAGGACAAACCAGCTCATTGCTGTCAATGTTCATCATTCAAACGACCCTCTTTCAGTGACATCACATGCTGCAATTGAGAAAGAGCATTAAACAATACACAAAGAAACTTCAATGTGACAATTGAATCCTGCATATGATGCAAAGTACATCTTCCTTTCAGTACAATAGGATTTCTTCTTCACATAGACCACCGAGATAATATGGGAATCAAAGGATCTGATCAAACCTGGCTCTAATACCATTTTGAGTAACCAAATTACCCCAAAAGCTTAAGATAATAGGGAAAGAGTCAACAGTGTATGCCGGGCTTAACAATAGAATCATGCAATTGGATCTAGATCAGAGCATACAAACTCCAAGGAAAAGAAATTCTTGATGTCATTGTCAACAATGAATATATAATAATTTGCCTTAAACTTCTGTGTTTTGTGATATCTATGTTGATTAAAGAGCTTACTTTCTTCCAGAAAGGACTTAAATCTTGAGGATTGCTACCATACTAATGGTCAGTCAGTATCGAATGATTCCCAATATGGGGGCAAGATGCCTCAATATACCTTGTATAATTGAGCAAAATAAATAGAAAAAGTGTACAAAGCAGCACATGGTTGATATGCTTTGATATGCAGTGTACCATGTGCAATATGGCCTTTGTTCACCCATCACTGGTGTATACTAGCACTTATTCTACTATCTTATTGTAGTAGGGTATGCATCAGCTGATACAGGGCTGCTAGGATGAGATGTCAGCCCTTGCTTTCACATCTTGAACCAGTAACGAGGTTTGTTTAAAGATTTATGTCTTGGAGCAAGACAGATCAAACTTGATGGAAAAGATCGAACTTTTTGGAGAGAGATGAGAGAAGAGAGAGATAATCATGGCAACTTACTGTAACCGTGAGTAGAGGTGTCATTAAAAATCTTGGAGATGGTGAGGATGGCGTTCATTTTATCATTAAGAGCTTCAGCTTTCTTAGCTTTGCCTTTTGGTCACATACCCTAGGAGGCTAGGGATTATCTGCATATCCCTTTTGTCTTGAAGAAAGGCCACTTGCTGGTATTGATATCCATTGAGCAAATGAAATCTGAGAGCATGGGCAACTCCACCACAAGGTGGCAGTGAAAGGAGGAATTGGGGAGTTAGGTTTTGGACCATGGGGTTCCAGTCTAAGAATTGGAGATTGTTTGGAGGTGAGAGGAGGATTTGTATCGAGGGATTGGACGATGGAGGTGAGGGTAGGATAATGTAAGATCTCTAAGAGAAAAAAGAAGGGACGGGGTGGAGAGGAGAGCCGAGTTGAGGTCGAGAGAGCTGGGAGGAGATTTCTGGTTGGCAATGGCATTGTTGAAAGTGGGAACAAGAAATAGGAGGTGAAGAGAGAAAACGAGGAGAAGGGGAAGAAACTCATTACTTCTTGGGCCCGATGGAGACCCTGTAGGATAAGTTGTGATCGTGAATAACATAAATAGCCTCTGAGGTGAAATACATTAGTTGTGAATAGAGAGATTTTTGTGGACATCTTGTCTTATGAGAAGTAGTTATATCGAATGCATTTCCACTTTCAAACAATGGATAGAAACAATGTATTCTGTAATTTGTTCAAAAAAAACAAGTTTGGTTTGTAACTTAATATCCAAACAGGCCCTTAAGATAATCAAGTTACACCAAATCGTCAAATTAGTCCATTACATTTTGTTAGATGATAACTAATAAGTAAGAAAAAGAATTATAGATCTCAAATGTTTTGCTTAACATTAGTCGAGGCTTGGAATTTGAGCTATCAATGTTGGCACACAAATACTTAAAATGTGCATTAATTGATAGTGAGGTGGCACTTTTCTACCCAGACCCACCAATGAAATGAACCAATCCAAAATAATGGGTTTGGTTGAGGGTGTTTTACAATTTGAGTTGGTATGAGTTAGCCATGACCAATCTAATTATAAATGAGTCAGGTGTGGTTTTGGTCCTTTGACCAGATGGGTCACCATGGGTAGAAAAAAATCTTTAAAAGCCATCCCCCAACTCCTAGACCAGGAAACACGGATACGGGAAAATGGCTGCCATACCCGTGTTGGATACGTTTTCGATACGAAAACGCCGGGGACACGGTGCGATACGTACCCACTGCGTGTTCGGCTGTTTTTCCTCTCTTTTTTGATTTTTCTGGTATCGGATACGGCTGGGTACTAAAATATTGGTGTTTTTATGTTAATCTTTTAAGATTTTTGCTTGTAATGACTATGCATTAATGATGCTTACTTTTCAAATATAGATGCTCCTGAGTTATGATTTATGTTTATATGTTAAATTTATCTTGAGTATTTATGCTTCTATATTAATATTATATTAATTTTATTTTTTTAATATACCGTATCTCAATCGTATCGTATCCCATATTTTTAAGAATTTGTCGTATCTTCGTATCTGTATCGTACCGTATCCATATCCCGTATCGTATCTGTGCTTCCTAGCTCCTAGAATAGTAGTAATTATGCAATAGATGAATACTATGTCCTAATCAATGATTGGTTTGAATGATTAGGAACGATGCACAAATAATCATTAAGTGAATAAAAAAATATAAGCAGAGTATTTAGGTACTGTCGTGTTTTCTTCTCCACTTTAATTTCTTCTTCAGGTTTTCCCACTTTTTTTTGGATGCCCACCCTAGATTCCTTTTTAGCTGTATTTTATTTTCAATTACTTTGGTATATAATTGACAAGCAAAAGCAATAGTGGTTCAGGTATAGTCAATATAAAGTCAAATGGCTTGACTATCGGTTTTTCAACCCAATTATTAATGGGTCTTGTAATGTGTATGTCAAGGATATTTTGGCCCAACCCTAATTTAACTTCACAAGGGTCCCATCTTGATTCATTGTCCCCCTTAATAGAGTTAGATTGCCAATCCTAGTATCACGAATCAAGAAGCTGCATAATCATCAAAACATGACAACGCCAATTATGCTAAAATTTGCCATAAGTCCAAGTCAAACACTAGAGCTAAGGAGGCACAAACGAAGGGATAAGTAACATCAAGACAATACTTACATTGGCGAGGAAGGGGAAAAGGGGTGCAGATGCTTGAAGTAAATGAATGCCAGGCTTCAGGGCAGTAAAGTAGGAAAGGACCATAAGGGATGAAACAAGATGTTAAAGGTCATTAATTATGATTAGAATTCGATGAAAGAGAGTTCTTTTAGAAGAAGAGTTAGAGAAAACAGGAGAGAGAGCAAGAATAGAGCCTATTATGATTCAAAGTGGTGTGGGCTAATAAAATGGTGAAGACAAGCGCCACAAGATGATAAAATGAGGTTTCACTAATTCGAAACAGTTCGAATCCCACGTGAAATATTTAGAATAAGAAACAGGACCTTGAAAAGTGCACTTCCTAAAAGTTAAATTTGAAGACTGTGACAAGCTAAGAGGTTACTTAAAACTCTGTAAAGTCAAATGAATCTCATTGCACTCATGTGAACTGAGGTAGATCAAAATAATGCTATAAAAGTGAGGTAAAGGATTAAAATGATGCGGTAAAAAGCATGAGAAGTGGTTTTTACCTGATGATCAAGGGTAGAACCTATAACATAGATTTCATCCATGATTTGAAGATTTGACTGCAAATTTAAAATCCTCTCCATGAAACCAAAATCAGGCACCAATTAGCATTTGGGATCAGAGATTGCTGGAAGCAGTTCGCATTCAGGTCACTGGATTTACCACGTTTTTGTGCTGCCAATAAGGCTAGCTATGCTGAGGTAGTGAAAAGATGATCACATTCAAATCATTGTTGATCTACTTTTGGATGCTGAATCTTCTGTTCTGCATCTTAAATGTTGGTGGCAAGTCCTCAGGATACTCAGAAAAGACCCTCATAGATGTGATAAATGATTGATGGAGCAAATCTACATGACCAGGAAATGTTCTTACTATAAGAATAGAACACCCTGCGGTTCTAATCTAGTTTAAATTCTTTGCAATATCCAGTTCTGACTGGGTCAACTCAGAAAAAGGCTTCACTCAAGCATGAAAACCATGCGTCTTCCTGCTGATTCAAGATGAGGATGATGGTTTATAGTTTCCTTCTCCTCTAAGTAAATAGTATTTTTAGTTCATTGTAGAAGTTTAAAAAAAAGATCTTACGCTATACTGAAATGTAATATATTTGTATGTGCAACATCTAAGAACTTACAAACCAACTCACTCTTGAATCAATCTGAATAAATGATTGTTAGTATAGTATTAAAATCTGCATGTCTTGCTGGATCAAAATTTTGCACCGGAAAAGTTAACTCAAGATTTAGTTTGAAATTCTTATTTGGGTGGGGTTAGTCTGGTGCAGATAAAACATTTTTCCACCGTAGGACTGGCTGCACTATGGACTGGATTTTCAGATTCCCACTTAGTGCAGGATCATTCTAAGTGCATTTCTGGTCAGCTTTTACTGATATCTTGTGTTGGATGCAAATTTTTTAGTCTCTTCTAAATATCTCATGCAGATACAAAGCTGAACTTTATTTTTTTGTCTGATCACAAGAGCAAAGCTGAACCATTCTAGTACTCATCAACCTTGTCTTTAATTTCCTGTTGATCACACCAACTACTATTTTATCCTTTCTCCTATATTTTTTACATCCAAATTAAAATTAACTATAAATTGTTGGTGTCCAAATTTAATTTGCTTGGTTCCCTGATAATCAATTTCATTTTTGGCAGAATATATGGTCTCAGATCCATGTAGGAGGCAATGATATTTGTAAATACATATTACATAAATATAGAGTAAGCAATGTCCTCTTTCATTTTTTTTTTGCACGTATCATTCCTATTTCTTCCACTTTTGTTTTTTCTTTGTTCCTGTGGATTCACCATAGCTTGACCATCTAAGTGCTTGGAATTCCATTCTTGATAAAGTTTTGAATCATAGCACAGCTAGTCTTTTTCTTTTTCATATGACATGTTGATCTCTTATATCTTCATTAACATGCATGGATCAACTAACCTTTATAAAGAAATACATCTCACCCAGTCTATTATATTATGGATTTTAGCTCAGATGCCTTTGCTATAACATTTTTAGGTCTAGATAAGTTCGGAGGCATCTGGTCCAAGGTATCCTCAAAAAACAGTTGAATATTATAGAATTTATTAGTTGGATCTTACAATCAGAGAAACCATAACTGCCATTACTAACGCCAGATATCCTCCAAAACAAAATTAGACAATGGAACCCAAACCCAATTATACTTTTCGTGTGATTTGTTTTCTCTATCACCCATATCAGACTTGAATTTGGTTTAGTTCATTGCAGGTTAAAACTTGTGCTCCTTCAATCACCACTGGCTTGTTATTTAATTTCTCTATAAGGAACACTGCAGCATGGATAAAAATAATCAATTATTACAAACAAAAGAGTATGATAATAACTTATGTATGTGTGAGCATATATGTTGGCAAAGTTATTTATTTTTCTTTTTCTTCCCTTTTCCTATTGTGCAAACGTTGTAGATGATAAAGAGACAAGGGAATGTGTATTCTTCAAATATGCCATTATGATTTTAGGCCGCTAGTTTGCTTAGTGTTTTCTGATCCTTTTGCACTTGCTGTTATAGCCGTGGCAAGGGGCTTGGAGAAGAATCAGTCTTGATGATGATGACATTTGCAGTTGAGAATTATGGAATTCAAAAATTCTGTGCGAAAATTGGTGACTCGAATGCAGCATCACTCCATCTCTTCCGGAAATTGGTTCCCCCTCCACTCTGTACTTTTAACCAAATTTGTTGTATTTTTTCGATATGTTTCACATCTTATTTTAATTATTGTAAATTTCTTGTGGAAATGGGTGAATGCAGGGCTATGTTGATGCTTCTTACAGTGAAGTCTTCAAAGAGGTAAGCATCAAGAATATGTTTGACACCACTTATTGAATAAAACAACTGAGTCTGTAATAATGTAACGTTCCTGATCTGTTCAAAAAGTTGCAACGTTCTTGATCTTTGTACCTGTTAATAATGTAATTTTATTTTCACTTCATTTTTGTTTTGACAGGTGACTCTGGAGTTGCCTGTAACAGAGCAATCCTTTAAAATCCTAGTAATTTAAACAACTGGTAACCTGATCCTCCGATTGCTTCCTCTAACCAATTTTAACTGTAGATTATATAACAAAAATTCAAAATATATGCTTTATTCAGTAATCCACTTTTATGGTGAACATTAGCTTGATTCAAATGAATATTAGCATGTATCCTTTATGCATGTCTATGCCATTGACATCTTGCCACAAAGTATGGCTCTTCCAATATGGAGTCGATGCAGTTGTACCAAATAGGCTTTAGTGATGCTGACAGGATTTTGGCCACTTAAGTGATGAAATTATGTTTGTCATGAACCACAAGGATTATGCCAGGCATCCAGAAAGGCCACACAAGGGATAATAGTGTGCAACTGGCAGGAGGACCTGTCAATCCAAACCTCGTTTAAAGAATCTGAGGCCCTTGAGACAGACGATGAATGTGAACTCGGAGAATTTTGTTATCCATGTTTTGTGGTGTTATCCCTTCAATATCATTTCATAATATTAATGGCAAAGTTATGATGAGATGACCATGATTTGATGCTTGATGAATAAATTTTAATCCGCATGGCCTGTATTCTTGATTCAGAAATCTTTACGAATGAAGGTGGAGACTTCTCAAATGATCCAGTTTGCTGGTAGGTAAAAAAATTGGAGAACTACCATGCCAATTGAGAAATAGCCGAAGGTATGCACATCAATGATGACCAGGTATCTGGATTTTATAACTTTTTTCCACTTGTCTGCTGCCTCTGTGATCATTGCTGCAAGTTGTTATCACTATCATTAGTAACACTGGTTTGGATTGGAAGTCCCTTTTCTAAGCTATGGAGGTTTAACTTATGAGAAATATTGGTGTTATTAACTGAACATTGTTTCAGTTGCGGGGAACGCCCTGGGCCCTTGCCTTGATGGTGTCGCCATTCATGCTGTGAGTCCAGAATTTGGGAAGTTCTCCAAATTATTCCAAAAATTTGTTGAAATCCACATGGTTACTGCCAAAAATTGGCATGGGGAAGAATTATTGGAAAAGTGGCTCATATGGGATAAATCTATTCGAACTGCGGGAGAAGTCTCGTTTTATCAAAACATCTTTGTTTCTTTCGTAGCATTCTGAAAAAAACGAAGTGAATTGAAACAAGAAGGCTGTGAATTTAAAAGAAACAACGAAATTCTCCATGCGCAAATGTTGCACGTGTGTGCACCCAAAGTTGTGATTTTTTTTTTTTTTTTTTTTTTTAAGCAAAGCTTCCTAACTTCAATGTGCTCAAGCCTACTTAAATAAAAATCATCCGTTCATTGGTAAGGACTGAGACCCATTAACAATGGATGAATGCCTATACTGTAATTCTGCGCTAGTGTTTTGGGCATTCCGTTCCATGTGTGTGAGGAAGCATGAAATAATGGGATTCGAATCTCATTTTAACTTCTGCTCGAATTCATGTGACATTGATAAGCACACTCCTGCATTAATCAAGTGCACTTTTTTCTTGTTTCAAGGATAGAACTAATCGCGAATCAGGCCTAGCCAAATTTTAAATAGGCCTGGCCCGAAGTCCATCGAGAAATGAATGTAGTTTAGACTCGAGGTCTGGCCTTTAATCAGGTCTGTTCAAGAACTAACCTTTGGGGGCGAAAGAAAAAAGGTTGAGGGTTGTACTTGTTAATAGGGGGAATTAACTAGTGTTGTGAGGTGCATGGTCACAACTTCAGCGTTTTGGAGCGTTTGGCTAGGGGTGAAAGTTGGAAACTTGAAATTCTGAAAAGAGTCGGCATAATTAAATAAAATTATTAATTAATAAAATAAAAAAAATAAGTATTAAAAATATTTGTATATTTATTTATCTAATAATCAATATAAAACAGAAGAATAATAAAGAACAGAAAAACAACATCCTCAGGAGCAATATTTGGTATCACCGATTTGCAAATTCTGCGGGCATGGAGATAAACAATATTGCGGTGAGTTTCTATGATTGCAATATCTATATTACATATTATATTTGTTATAAAATGTGTTTTCTATATACTAATTACTATGCACATGCTCGTGCATGTGTACCGTTAAAGTATTCATTCATGAATAAAAGATTGTGTAGTTTTAAAAACAAAACTTTATATTTCTTATATTATTTATGATTTTTAGGAAGTAGTTCTAATCTTTGCCATCCAACGCCAAGCCAAACCCGTCACTCCATCCTCTCTCTCTCTCTGTCTCTCTCTCTCTCACACACACACACGCAAGCCTAAGATTGACACATGGATGAGAGATGGAACCCAGCACGATGGGACACTCATCATGAAGCAAATGGTGGACCAAACAAAGAGGCTTGTCTCATCAAGGTCTAAAATAGGCCATCATTCTAATAGTTCGAATCAATGCCCAGCATTCTTTTGACAAGGGGCAAACAGCATGTTCTAGCAGAGTCAGATGGTTAGCATGCTTGAAAACTATCTTCCATCAACACCATATTAAACCTCTAAGGAAATTAACCTCGACATTGCTGAACCCCAAGGTGCCCAAGGTGGGAAACCGTCCGCGCCCATATTAGAAGTCCCATGTCTTCAATTTAGGTCACGGAGAGTTGACGTTAGAATTCCATCTGATGTGCATCAAAAAAGAAAAACAATTCCATTCTGCCGGAATGTTTCTTCTCTAGTCATTCATCCTTTGGGAGTAGTTATTATTGGCGAAGCTTAAGGTTGTAAGAGTTTTTTTTTTGCTCAAAAAACATCAAATTGGGTGTATTATAGGGACATTTTGAGCATAGAAAAAAAATATTTTGTGCTATTGGTGCTAGACTTTGAGAAATTGGTAGTTTACTTGGAGGGTTTCTTGATTCTCTTTCTATTGGTTGCACAAGCGAGAATTCTGTAATGGTAAATCTTCCGGTTGTTCCACATGGCCTGTGGGGTTAGATTGGCCACACCTTGGCAATGGTATGTGAATTGGGTTCCCCTCATCTAACCAAGAAAGATAACTTGGCATTAGTAATGAGTAATTGAATTTTAATTTGCTCAGTTCTATTCTTGTCGGTGGCAAACGCGCAAACAATTGATGGGTGGGCTGGATATATGTTTCAGAGTGCTACCGCCTACCGGAAACAGGAAAGGATAGATAGTGATGGGTTCGGATTTTGTTGCCTTGACTTGCAGGACATTTGCTATTGGGTGCCACCTTCTCAAGGAGCAGAAAGTACAGTGCTATGCTATTAGAGCTAAAAACTACAAACTAAGGGATAAATAAATAAAATTGAAGATAATTGAAAGATAAAAAAGCAAAATACAGGTCATTGCTTGACAAAAAACCAATTCATAGAATTACAATTTAGTATCTGTGAATCCAACTTTTTGCTTGTTATATAACTTTCTATTATATAATTAATACGTACCATTTTTGGTTACTATCACTTCATCCACCTTTTTTCTGATAATTGCCATAGTTCTAATTGTTTGTCTCTACTTTTCATATCTTAGTTCTTCAGTAATTAACTGATATTTTGCTCTTTTCTTCATTTTGTATCAATCCGATGACTTAGCAATGCAAATTGCATAGAACACGATTGGCATTTAAAACATAACTTAGCCTCTTGGGTAGGCTATATGCACAATTAGCCTATACTTAATTCATCTTGTGGACTTAGCCTGTTTCTTAAGTAATCACATAGGTCGGCTTGATTGGGTCCTATTAAATACCACACAGCCCATCTTATGTGGCACTATATTGTAACTTGTTCAGTCTACACAATCCTTTCCTGATCTATCCTTTAACATCTTTCGGCCTTCCTCAAGCCTGACCACATGGCATCATTTTAGCCGATGTTTATGTTTCGGGTGAGAACATGATGTATGTAGTCTGATCTAATATTTTACTCCAATAAGCCGCCTCTGCGCTTGTCTTATTTCATGATAACTGAGCACTTGATCTACTTTTCATTCTTGAGACAAGTGCCTCTCATTATTATTTAGTTCCAAAGCACCATCCTATAGTTATTATTTAATCTTGATTCAATTATAAAAATCTATCTAAAAATAGATCCAAATTATAGATGCATCTAATAATTTTTAAAATTTATTATTATATTTTTAATATTTTAATTAATTTTATAATCTAATCCAAATCACTAGACGGTCTGTTAATATTAATTTGAATCTTATTATTATATTATTATAAATTTTTAAAATGATCAAAATAATTCAAAAATAGAGGACAAAAAACGGGCCCAAGGCATTCTCGTGGGCCATCCGGGTTTTGTATTTGCGAGTCGGCTCGTTCGAGTCGGTCACCAAGCCGAACAGGTAGTCCAGGACTTCGGAGATGAAGGAGGAGGCCTCGGAATGGCCGCACTCAAGGGCGTCGCCGCCACCGCCGTTGAGGGCGTCAACGAACCAGTGGTCGCCAGCGGAAGCGGGCTGGAGGAGGGGTCGGAGGGGGTGAAGAGGAAGAGGCGAGGCGGGGTCCTTGAGGCAGCGGCGCTAGGAAGGAGGCCGTCGTACTCGTCCATCATATTCTCGACGTCTTCGTTGGAGGAGACAGAGATGAGGGGGCCGACATCCTGGGGGCCTTCAACTGGTCCGAGGCGTTCCCAGGCTCGCCCACCTTTAGACTCTCCCCGCATCAAGCGGCGATGCGCCGCCCTCGTGCCATGTGTCCAAAAGCTGGTGAGTGGCATCATAAAGGAGCACAAGAAGGCCGGAGGCCAGCCAACAGGACAATGCCGACTTTGTGGACGTGCTGCTTTCCCTGGAAGGTGATGAGAAGCCAGAAACCTTGAGGAACCAAAATCAGTACTTGTAGTCCTTGACATGGAGGCTCTCTGACACACCCTCTCTCGTAGCGGCATCTCCCTTGTATGCCCCTAGTGTGGCCTCTGAATTCGCCTTGCACCTATACAGGAAAGCAGCCCCCGCCTTCTTAACGTTCTCCTCTTTTCCAGCCCGTGTATTGAGAGTGCTCTGCAGCAATGCATGGCAAATGGTTTCTTCCCCTTAAGCTGCTCCATCGTACTTAGATTTGTTGTTGCAAGATTCCGGAGGAAAGAAGATGAGCTCAGTCTTGAACCGAGCTGAAAAGTTGCTAAGAGTCGGATCGATATAGATCAGGAATGGATCTGTAAAAAAAAATCTTAGAGTCGGTGGGATACTTACCGATTTAGGATTTCTTTATGCTTAAGTTTGTCAGAACTTTGAAAATAGATAGTAAAAATAAAAAAAATAGAAAATAAGAAGAGAAATTATGGATGAAAAGAATAAAAGTTTTTTGTTTCTTTTAATGGAGGAAGGAGTTCAGCAGAGTTTGAGCTTTTTGAATTATGGCTTACTTTGTGAAGAGTATCCTTCCTCTTTTTATATAGAGAAGATTCGCTTAGGTCATAGGAGGATTTGCTAGGCCGTTTGCTTGTTATAACAGAATATTCAGCTATATGAAAATTATAGACTGTTTGCCCATACGGTGATTAGTTATGGTAGAACTGGAAGACAATTGTTGTAAAGTTGGACGACAACTGTAATGAAGCCATAGAGTAACTAACTATTTTTATTCAAGGTCAAATTGATCATGTACCAATATTTCTTATGGCAGATCGGGCAAAAATTGAGCTGATCACAATACTCAATTAAGGATTAAATTAAATCAATTCAGATAAGCATAAAATCGATTTAAGAGTTAAACCAGATCGGTATTTTACCAACTTAATTCAGAAATTGATTTGGTCGATGTGATTTTCAGATGATTCTTTCTGATTTTGCTATATGGTCAGAGATTGGTTAACTGTATCAAAAAGGTTCAAAATCACCTCCTTCTCATTTTGACCATCGAAAAACGATGACCAAAACAGCTGCCGGTATAGTTCTTAGGAGAGTATGCACGGTGTATCAGCCACCACCTCTGGAGCAACCTTCTTCAAGGCCGACCTAAGGGTCACCATGCTTGGCTTCAGGAGACTTCCTTCCGAGAGAACATGGTGATCATTCAATGCCTTGTAACAAGCAGCAAGCACCCACTCTGTCACCTCAGCACACCTCTTGATATCATGAGGGCCATCAACAAGGATCTCAGCTCCACAATTGGAACAAGGCCGTTCTCCTTGCGGATGATGGCATAGCGAGCCAACACGTAGCATTCTCGGTGATCGCAAGCTGGGATGGCTCGGTTGGGCCAATCTGCAGGACAGCACGCCACTTGGCAAAACGAGCCCCTGCTTCATAGTACTTGGCATAGCGCTTGCCAAGATCGTCATGGCATTGTGTCGTGGTCTCTCCATTGGAACGAGCGAGCTCAACGGTACCTTTGTCCGCCTTGATGCCAAGGAGGACCCCATCTTGCTTGAGGACTTTAATAAATAATTTTCCGTCAGCTGTCTTTTGGTCGAGGGTCTCCTCGAAAGAATTTAATAAGTGAGCATCATTAAGAAAAATAGAGATCTTTGAGATATTTTTATCTTTTTATATTATATAAATAATTTGATTATCACTATTAATTTATATGAATGTAAATATAGATTTTATAAGTTACTCGATATAAATATAAAAAAAAAAATTAATTTTTTTTCTTATAATTTACTCTTTAACGTTTCTTTATGCTTCTAGTGTAGGTTAGGATGTAATGCCTCTCGTACCATATCGATGGATTTTTAAAAAGATGACGGATGCCCTATTTTTTTATAGTGCACTTGGCCTCTATAACTAAGAAGAAAAAAATGCTAAAACTAACAATATTTCAAAATATTGCTAAAAGATATTTGGTAGCATTTTTTAATGCTAGTAAAACAAGAGTTGGCAATCCAGACGGGTCGCGGGGGATACAAGTTGGGTAAAATACAGATTAGATTAAAAAATTATCAACCCAAATCTCATTTATTTATTAAATATATTAAAAATTTAGATATAAACCTAATATGTTTATTAAGTAAATAATCCAACCTGATTTGTGTAACTTGTTTACTAACCGGGTCTAATTAGCTTAAAGGGGTTTAACATATTAAGCAGGTTTTTAATGGATTAAATGAACTTAAAGAGGTTAAACATATTAAGTAGGTTGGGATAAATGGCATATAAATAGATTAAGTAGGTTTTAAATAAGTCAAACATATCTTAAACGAGTTAAATGGGTTAGATCATTACCAAATTCAATCATTAAACAAATGAAAATGGGCTAAATGAGTCATAAACATGAACCAACCTATTTAATAAATAGGTCTAGGTAGATTAGCCTATATATAACCCAAATCTATTTACGTAAAACTCAAACTTGCCTAAAGCAAATCATTTTTAGGTTGGATTGATGGGGCAGATCAAAAATTGCTCCCCTAAGCCAAAACCATTTTACGCAATGTCTACATTTACCGACACCTTTTTATGTTGGTGACAAGAATTTTGTGGCATTTTCAAATACTGGTAAAAGAAATCAAAATACTAAATGTCATCTTCACAAATTTTAAATGCTGGTAATAACTTTATAGTATAATTATTTTTGATAAAAATACCATCATTTATTCAACTTGTTGAAATCCTAGTTGAAAAATTTATTATACTCATTAATATATTATACAATGACCCACCATGGGATTAGAATTATGAATAGAAAATTTAGCTAACACCATCCACATAAAATAATGTTTATCTTAATACTACTTTTTAAAAATACACTAATAATATCTAACAAATCCAAATTCAAAATGTAAGTTATATTCTAAAACTTGAAGTACTAATACCCCACAAAAATGGCCTTGTTACAATTCATTAAAAGCTATATACAGAAATATCGAAAAGGAAAAGTGAAATCTAAAGTAAATTTCATCCAATGCTTAGGCAAACATGAACAGCAAAAGAAAAATAAATCAAATATTTAAATCATTATTAGATAGATTTGTATATAAAAACAAATAATAATTTATAAAATATATTTTATTAATATATTTATCAAAAAAAGTCAAAGGCCATGCAATGCAAGCTCTATCGGTATCTTTAAGTATTCTATATTGTCCATTAGGCCTTATGAAAGGCTCATTATGCATTTTTGTTGTTTTAACATGTATCTTCCAAAAAAGTGATCTAAATGCAATCTCTCCAAAAATTTTATTTAGGCTTTTGCTTACAAGAGTTCTTAGTACAACATCAAGATAGGATATTTTGGCATTCTTTATCACAACTTTGTTTCCTTCCCACAAATAGAAATTCATATATAAAATATAAAGAATTAGTAGAAAAGATAGCATGAATAACCAATTTATAAAGATAAATTATACAAAGTAAGATCCATTTACCTAAGAAAAGAAATATAATGTGACTTTATCCTTTTTTCTATGTTTCTTTGAAATGTGAAAATATTATATTAGTTTTTCTTGTAGCATGTGTACTAAAAATGGTTTCAATTATATCAGCAATTATGTGCTTCTTCACCTATTATAAAAATGGAGCAAAGCAACATTTTGATATATATAGCTTTAATGGATGATACATTGTAAGTAAATGAAAAATAGATAATGTAATAGGATGTGAGGATTTAAATCTGAACTAATAGGAATTAAAAGTAAAATATCGCAAGTTTTAAAATATAAACTAATAAGTTGGAACACGATGACTTAAGGATGTTGAAACAAGAGCATATATTAGTGAATCCTCATGATTGATAGATGTATGATTAATACTGTATTAGTATACACAACATTCTATAAATATGATTCATTACTCACAAATCTTCCAACAACTCTATACTCTCCACCAATCATGAATGTGTAGTGTTTGAAATGTGTGCCATCTAGATCCATGATAAGCAGGTGTTGGTATGCTACGAGTATATGGGCACAAACATTTGTTTGACTTCAGCCAATGAATGTGATATGAAATCTTGCATTACTTTATCACAAACTTTCCACATGCCCAGTAGCATTCTCTAAAAGAAAAAAAATGGAACATACATTATCAGAGACATAACTCGACCAAAGCATGACATTGTATGAAAAATGTAAAATAATTACCATAAAAAAGGTCGTAACAGAAAGCATGAGTCCAAATGCATTGATAAATCAATCAATGCACAATGCCATTGCAAAAAAGGGGAATTGACTTGTATATACCTTTATTTTTGACTAATTAGTATGAAATATTTACATCATCATCAATTATATTGTCAAATAGGATGTCATGAAACTATAGCCTATTGGTGATATCGATACCATCATTCCAAACCAAAGATCTAGGTGCGGAAATTAGTGCCAAAATTAAAGACATCCAAATAAACTAAAATTTCAATGACTAATTGATCGATTTTTTTGTCCTAGAAAGTCTAGGACATACCTATGCGATTTTTTATTCTAGAAAGTCTAAGACATGCCTACATTCCCCATCATCCAGAAACTACAAGCCAGAGAAGTCACGGTTGGTTTACAAAAACTCCTGTATGTCGCATGAGCATGTTAGATGCAAATACAATATAAATATTTGAGTAACTTACAACTCTATTTACCGGTGCATCATCCCTTCTACATGGTTTTTTCTTGTTGGGCTTTCTTATGAGAGCTGGGATACTTGAAGGTAGTAGGATGAAGGCACTGCATAAGAAATGAAAGCCCTTAAGTATCCACCGTATAACCCACCTCTCATTATACCATGGGTCTGCATGCTCCTAGGATATGGTTGGCTACCGATACTCATAAACTCAATAGATGGTACATCTGCCTCTGCCTCATGATTGCCCTCCCAAACTTCTCTCCTCATTGCTCCTCAATACCACCTGTAGCTTGATAATCAACCTTTACTGGTCGGCGATAATCCTCTTGAGTTCCATCTTCTCAACATCCTCTTGAGCCCTCCTTCGCTTGGCCTCTATAGAGATGCACCAGTATTTATATAGAAGCTACAATTGAGAAAAAATAGATAAGAAATAGATGAATTAGACATAGATTTTTAAAAAATAATTAAAATGAGAGATCAATATGGTGCTAGTGCTCCATGCAGTCTCAATCTATTCTTTCTAGTTGCCAACTCATTCTACCAACATCATCTCCATCTGGTAGTTAAATCCCACCTCAATGAGCAACACCTTATCCTATATTGTTCGTAGTGAGTCTCCAGTATAAAAATAAAGACAAAACCATTAGTCTCCCAATTTTATAAAAGAAATAAAGAATACCAAATATCAAAAGTAATTATACATCTTCTTTCAGACTCTTCAAAACCACTACACTATGGGCCTATTTCTTGAAATGGGGTTTCTCTCCATTCAAGATTCTAAAGGGCAAACTATAGGTATTCAATTGGATTATACCTATTCTCCCAAAAAATCAAAATTTGAAAGAAAAGCAAGCAATTAGTAGGCGACATAATAAACAATACTTATACAAATTTGAAATGGTAAATCTCATAAAATAAGTAGATAAATAAATAACTTAAAATCTCTCTTACCATCAAATTATAATGCATCCATTAATGTAATGGATGCTCTCCTTCATATCTTGCTCCCTTCTCTTTATATTTTTATCATTCCCTAGGATGAATTGCTTCAGATGCTCATAGACTGCTCTAGCCCATACGCATGGACCAATCTCCCCTATGGAGTCGACATAGGAAA